>NC_058135.1:252844242-252854714 GCF_016433145.1 Gracilinanus agilis
AAGGGCAGGGATTGTTTTTCCCCCTTCCCCCCTATTATTTATTCTGTGTATTCCTGTACCACTTATCTACCTTTCTATTTTCTCAGCCAGTACAATATAGTTTTGATAATTACTGCTTTATAATACAGTAAAAAATCCAATATTTTTAGACCTAAAGGAAGGTCTAAAAATATTGGATTTTTTACTGTATTATAAAGCAGTAATTATCAAAACTATATTGTACTGGCTGCGAAAATAGAAAGGTAGATAAGTGGTACAGGAATACACAGAATAAATAATAGGGGGGAAGGGGGAAAAACAATCCCTGCCCTTGAGGAGCTTATATTCTAATGGGGAAGATAACCCATAAAAGGAAGGTGAAAAGGGGATGTTGGGTTAGATGTACTTTATATAAAATAAGGCCATGATGGAGAAATGGAAAGGAGTACAACCTAATGGAAAATAATTATGTAGCCAACCTGTGCACCCTCCTTAAATAGATTCTAGAAGGAACTCTCCATGCTCCAATCAGAGAATCAGAGATAGGGTTCTCAGAGGCAAAGTTTTCATGCAAAGGACAAATTTTTCAGTGTTATTTTAAAGAAAGAGAAAGATTCTGTGAAAAAGAAGGAAAGACCAAGGACATTCCAGGCATGAGAAAATGTCAGTGTTTAGTATTAAAGATGGCAAATGGTATATTTCATGAAAGGAACAGAGAGAAAAAACAGTTGACCAGATCACAGGGCAAGTTTGGGGCAAGTTGTGTCGAACTTTAAGCTATAAACATAATCATTTCTAATTTGTTCTAAAAGCAATATGAAGTCATTGAAATTGATTCAGTAGGGGTGTCAAATGGAGAGATGCAAGCTTATGAAAATTACTTTGGAAGAAGTGAATAGCATGAGCAAATGTGGGGAGAAGCTTGCATCAAGGAAATCAGTTAGGAGGCTGGTAAAATTATCTGAGTGAAAGGACCTGAACTAAAAGTGACAGCTTTTTGAGTGAAAAAAGAGGTCAGATTTAAGAGATCTTATAATGATAGAAAAAGCAAAACTTGGTTACTAGTAAGCTATCTGAGAGGCAGGAGAACAAGGTCTTGAGGAGGTTACTAATTTGGGAGCCTGGAAGCATGGTGATGCCTTGAGAGAAATAGGGAAATTTAGAAGAGGAGATGAATGATAATGAGTTCTGTTTGGATTATCTCACCAACAGTCTAATTGTTGTTTGTTTCATATAGTCTATCTATAGCATGGCATTTTATTCTTTGTTTGAGCTTCTGTTTGTTTATTTTTAAGAAAATTAAAAGAGCTACATAAGGAAAAATATTTTTCCAAGCCAGTTCATTTGTATTTGTATTTGTCAACTATGTAGTGTAACACAAGAGAATAGCACAATAATGAATTCAAAACTATTCAAGAATTCACTTTCCTGTAGTTGGGTGAAAGCTAACATGCTTATAACCCTGAAAAAAACTAGAGACAATAAAAGCTTCTGTAAACGAAACCTAGTTATTACAAAATCGTAATTGGGTATTTTTTTTTGTTGAAGTCAACTTTTTTGTTTATTTTTAATTAGCAAAGTAAAGGAATGTTGCATAGAGAGCTACTATAAAATTGGGGGGGGGGACAATTCCACCTCTAACACCAAGTGGATGTCTAAGACCTTGGGCAAACTATGAATTGGGGACAATCATAAAAATACCATCCATGCCAGCAAGGTCTGCAGTATTTTGCCCAATATTTTCATAATTTTTAAAAATACTTTCTAAGTTTTTCAGGAAGTATAATTAGCCTAATGATATGAATCATTTATAGATGGTAGTCTGCATTATCTATTATTGCAAGACTAGTCAGGCTCTACACCAGTGAATCCCAAAGTGGGCGCCACCATCCCCTGGTGGGTGCTGCAGCAATCCAGGGAGGCAGTGATGGGCACAGGTCTTAATTTTTTTGTATTACATTCTATTATGGGTTCAATAAATAGTTTCATAATTTAAAAGTTCAATGTTTCTAATTTACACCTTTCTTTACCATATTTTATGAAAAAGATAGAAACATTATTACACATATCTTTCCTATTAATTGCTATTAAAAGAAAAAAATTTCTAGGGGGCGCTAAGTATTTTTTTTTCTGGAAAGGGGGTGGTAGGCCAAAAAAGTTTGGAAACCACTGCTCTACACCATAAACCAGATGAGTACCCTCATCAGACAACAGATATAAGGAGTCATGGAGGTACAAGGAAAATAATATTTGACTTTTCATCAGAGGAATGGGTTTCAAATCTTGCTTATGACACCTAACATTTACATGGCTTTGAAAAAAAGATCACAACTTCCCCTGCCTCCATTTCATTCTTTGTAAAAATGAGAGGGCTAGAAAAGAAGGTTTCTGAGTTCCTTTCAAATTTGGGACTTATGATCATAGAATCTATTTTTTAATAACAGGTCAACGAAAGATTGTATTTATTAACATCTATTCAACCAAGCTCTAAGAAGACAACAATCACCACTAGTTCTTATGCCTTTTTTTCTACCTTATCACTGTACCATTGTCAAATATGGAGTTACATCATCATCCCTTCAACCACAAGCAACTGTTTCTTTCCTCAGATTGATCAGCTCTAAAAAAAAACTGTACTAAGAGTTCCAGGTGTTTTATAGCCCTTCTTCCTTTTTTCCATTTTCTAGTACATCCTTTATCCTCTATCCTCCTTGTCAATCTTTCACTACAAGCTCCTAGAAATAGTAGACTATGCTTGCTTCTTCCTGTTTACATCATCTACATTTCCCAATTGATCCCCCTTCTCAAGAGCCATTCTTTAAAAACAATTAAATGAAAGGAAATTAAAAAGTTCAGCAAAGCTAAACAACATACTGAAAAATCAGTGTTACATTCAATGATCCAAATGTATGGTCCCATATAATTGCAAAGAAGTGTAGAAAGGCATTTCCTATGAATCTTCTTTGGGGCCACCATGATAATTTAATTTTCTCACCATCCAACTTTGATTATCTTTATTATTTTTTCTACTTATATGTATAAATGTATAGACATACATATATATATAGCCACTATTAAAATATACATACATTTTGTGTATACAGTATGTCATATATGTATATAAATATGTGTATATTGTTACATAAATTTTTTTGGATTATGAAACAAAAAAAAATCTGTTCTTCGATACACTGAATAAATGTATCATAGCCAGATGTCTTCCCTCAGCAGATGATTCTAAAATACTTTCCCCTTTTGCATATATAATTTATCTTTATTTTTCCCAAGATGATAAGGGGAAATGTTTCTGCAGAGATAAAAATTAAAAGGATATTTTTGATAGTCTCTCTCTCTCTCCATATATATAAATCAATAGTTCATCAAGCTGCCAAGATTATATTCTTAAGGTATAATTCTATCACCCTTGTTCCTAAAGATACTTAATTGTTCCATGTTATTTCTAAATAAAAATACTATTCAGCCACATTTGTAATATGTACCTTAGTACATGACTTTAATCTACCCTTTCTGATTTATGTCCCATTACCTCTATTCATATAGTCTACATTTTGGTCTCCAATCCTATCTACAATCGAGTTGCATTATTGACAACTTCTAAACTTAACAGGTCATCTTCTGTTCCCTTGTGTTTGCATGAACTACTTTTAAGCATGGAGCCTAGAATTCATTCCTCTTTTTCTTTGCCTTTAAATTCCTTATCTCCCTTTAATACTCATTTACAATACCCCCTTCTCCATGTTCCCATTCCTGATTTTTCTAGCTGAAAATATTCACTCTTTTCCTCAAATATTAATATAGTACTTCTCTAGGTATCACCTTTGTCTATAATGAAACCTACCACATATTTAACGATGTTTGTAATACATTTTCCCCAAAATAAAACAAGTTCCTTAAGGTTAAGAACTATTTCTTTTATCATCTTTTTAACCCTAGAGCTTAGGCATTGTCATTTATACATAATATACTACTAACTAAATATTGTATTTCACTGAAAAGAATACTGTTTGGAATTATTTCTAATATTACTTCCTTTTCTAATTTTACAAATTGATGAATTATAGGAATAGGCCATCAGAAGAACTCTTTAAGAAAATCAGTTTGCTAGGGAAAGAAATTAAACAGAATATCTTATTCCCTATGAATTCCTGATGATCAAGGTTTATGTATGATTAGGGAGAAAAGGAAGTTAATCCTTTCAATCTCCCCACTTAGAGGGATGAGTATTATTCTATTCTTATTCTTTGTAAAAAATAACACTATAATATTACTTTTCTCTCTGTAAATTTTGGTATAGAGATGAAATAGACAAAAAACATTTTTACTATGATGGAGGGAATAGAACTTATTCTAAGACATCCGAGAGTAGAAGGCATTTAGAGGGTATTTCACATTAATAACATCAGGTTTGCAAGAATGTATTAAAAGAGAAAGTTAGCAGATTATACAATGCTTCTTCTTTTCACCCACTAACAATCTACCCTATGAAGTAACTGAAACTTAAGAGGGAACCTCTTTTGGTTTAATCTCATGTTTCTCCTTTTCTGGTAATGTCTCAAGGTCTATCCCTCCCTGAAATCATAAAACCAAACATCCAAGCAGCTATTTCTTCTATATTTGCCCAGGTCCCCAAATGATTTTAAAATTAAATTAAATTAAATTTTGTTTTTAATGAATAAAGATCTAAATTAATGATCTCCTATACTCTCTCCTACCCACATGGAAAAAAAAATTTTTAAAAATTTAAAATTTGACAACAAATTTGTGAATTCAAATAAAACAAATTCTCATATTGACTATGTTACATGTCATTCTTATATATTTAGTCTATCACATCCCTGTCAGATGACAAATAGCATTAATAATTATAATAATAATTATAACTAAAATTTACATAGCATTTACTATGTGCCAGGTACTATGCTAAGCATTTTACAAATATTTGACTTCATCCTCATAACAATTTTCAAAAGCAGGTACCATTATCATCCACATTTTAAAGATAAGAAAAATAAGTCAAACAGAGCTTAAATGACAAGCCCACACAGCAGGAACATTTCTGAGGCTAGATTTTAAATCTGGTCTTGTTGGCTAAACATTACTTTGACTGTAGTTCTTAAATCTTTCAAAGGTTTTTTTTTGTTTTGTTTTGTTTTTTTTTATAAATGTGTTACCATAAAATGAATTGTATGCATCAATTCACATAATTCTTTCTACTTTTCTTTGAAACTGTCCTATTCATTGTTTCTTATGATCCAATAGTGTACCTTTGCATTTATATACAATCATTTGTTCAGCCATTTCCTAATTAATGGCACTTCTTACTTTCCAATTCTTTGTCATTATAAGAGGGAACTTTGTTATTATATATAAATATATTCATGATAACAAAAACAAGTTTTAATATTTGGAGAAAGATTATTTTTCTGGGTAGGGTAAACATATATAATAAAATAGACAAACAATCAAATAAAAATAAATATCTGAATTAATTTATTTATGTGCCATTCTAATCAAAATAACAAAAAAACAAAAGAAAAGATTACTTCATCAAACTAGAAAATAATTAAATTCTGCTGGAGGAATATAAGCTCAAGAATTCCAAATGATATAATTTTAAAAATGGAATTTCAAGAATTCCAAAGGATATAATTTAAAAATGGAATTTTTAAAATATAATTTTCTAATAGAACCATAAATCAAACTATACTATAAACTATATAAGACAACTTGATACTGGTTTAAAAAAAGAGAGATTAATTAATACTCTGACAGAAAAATGAAATACCTAAGCATACAAATATACTAACTTGGTTTTAGACTTTGGTTACTAAATAAAGACTCGGGCACATTAATACAACTAGTCAATTCCATTAGCCTAATCCAGTTAATCAGCATGACAGAGAAAAAAATCCCTTCAAGTAAAAAAAAAGCCCAAACTCACAGATCCATCAAATAAGTAGAGAAGTAAGAATAGAGTCAATAAGGGGGAGGGGGAAAGAAATACTATGAGCAAACAGCAGAAAAAGAAAAAAAGAAATTACAATTGGCAGCTTCTATTCAGGTAATGAACAAAAGACAAATGAAATAGAGGAGCACCAAGGAACACCAAGCAAAAACTCAGGAACTAATAACCTACAAAGAAAAGTAGATTAAAAGGAAAAGGAGAATCAAAAAGTTAGGGAAGAAATTCAGTCTTGAAAAATTATAATCAAACAATTAGAAGCAAATGACTTCACAAAGCAGCAAGAATCTATAAAACAAAAATAAAAGAATGAAAAAATTGAGGAAAGTATGAAACATCTCATTAATAAAACAAAAGACCTGGAAAATAAATCCAGGAGAGACAATTTAAGAATTAATGGACTACTGGAAAATTATGATCAAAGAAAAAGCTTGGACATTATTCTGTAGGAAATTATCCAAGAAAACTGCTCTGATATTCTTGAACAAGAAGGTAAAGTAGAGACTGAAAGAATCCACAGATCACCACCTACATTAAATTCCCAATTCACAATGCCCAGGAATGTTATAGTCAAGTTCAAGAACTTCCAGACCAAGGAAAAAATACTAGAAGCTGCTAAAAAGAAATAATACAGCTAACATGGGGCCATATTCAGGATTACACAGGACCTGGCTGCATCTACACTATAGGACTGGAAAGCATAGGATATGATATTCTGGAAAGGAAGGAAATTGGGTCTATAATCAAGAATCAACTATCCAGCAAAATTGACTATATTCTGGCAGGGTAAAGTATGGTCATTTAATAAAATATAAGACTTCCATGCATTCCTGAAGAAAAGACCAGACTTAAACAGAAAATGTGATGTCCAAATACAGAACACAAGAGAATCACCAAAAGATAATTAAGAAAGGGAAAAAAACCTTAAAACTTAAAGACCCAATAAGGTCAAATGATATATATTTCTTTATGAAAATATGATATTGATACCTCTTAAAATTGTTATTTTAATTTTGGTAATTAGAAGAAGAATACCTAGAGATTATAGTGATAAACAATATATAATGATATGTCAAAACAAATTTAAAACTAGGGGAAAAGAATAGAATAATATTAAGTGAAATTGGAAAAGGGATAAAAAAGGTAATATTTCACATGGGGTAGGAGGGGAGAGACCAGTACAATGGAAGGGAGGAAGAGGTTGGCAACAGGTGATACTTAAATATTACACTCATTGGAATTGGCTCAGAGAGGGAAGACCAGTCAGATCCATTGAGGCAGAGAATTGTATATCCCCTATAGAGAAGCATAAGGGCAATTAATAAGCTAGTGGGAAGGGGTATGGTATTTCCTGGGTGTAGCCTATGCTAACATCTATATTATTGTCCATCCATCTTTCCCTTGCATATTTTCATCTGAGACATGTTGGTTTAATAGCATCTCTTTATGCAGTGAAAGTGTCAAGATGGAGCAGCATGCTAAAAAATACAAACATAATAGTAGATAATTATCCAATAATGCAACCTCGTTGTCCAAAGGAATTCTATCCACCCTTTTGTTATTAAAGTAATATGGAGTTTATTTATATTAAATTGAATCATTCACTTTTCTTTGTCTATCAATATAAAATCATATGACCCTAACATATATGGGACGGTCACCTAGTGTTTAAGCCATGTTTTTCATGGAGTCAACTTCTTAAAGGCATATATTTCAAAAAAAAAAAAACAAAGCTGGAAAAGAAGTAGATGGGAATAAAGGCAGGATACAAATTTCCTCTTGTGGTGTTCTTTAGGAGTACATCCATATAGGGGGCAGCTGGGTAGCTCAGTAGATTGAGAACCAGACCTAGAGATGAGAGGTCCTAGGTTCAAATCTGGCCTCAGGCACTTCCCAGCTGTGAGACCCTGGGCAAGTCACTTGACCCCCATTGCCTACCCTTACTATTCTTCTGCCTTGGAGCCAATACACAGTATTGACTCCAAGATGGAAGGTAAGGGTTTAAAAAGAAAAAAAGGAGTGCATCCATATACATTTTATTTATTTATTATTCAATATACCTTTAATTGGTTCAACTGATGGTGAAATTTTATCTTTGTTTTTTATAAGTTTTTAAAATGACTAACATCTCTCAGTACAGACAGATTTACATCCACAGCCACAAGGGGGCCAGGAAAAAAATCCTTTTTATATCTTTTTATATTTTTTTTTCTGAGACTTAGGTATAAATCCCACTTTCTTGAAATTACTCTATTGCTTATACTTTCATTAATCATCTAAGTATTTGGGGGACATTTAAGCACAAAATTAATTTAGGTCTGGCAGGGCTTTCCTAAGCAAACAAGCTTTCCTATTTTGTTACTTATCTATTTGTTTTTTGTTCATTTATTTAACTAGCATTTTTTATTTTGAATTCCAAATGTATCCCTCCCTCAGGTGCCTTTCCCACACATTGAGAAGGCAAGCAATACAATGAAGCCGTGTAAAACATTTTTTCCACATTAGCCATATTACCAAAATAATTTTAACAAATATATTCATATCTTCATTCAGAATTTTCCTCTTGTTTTCCTTTCTTTTATTTTGTTTAGATTAAAAATTCTCTGGAGTCTATATCCTAATTTTATATGTATTTGTTAAATAATTTTTAAAAATAGGTCAAAGATAGAAAAGGCTCAGACCACATGTGGCTGACCCTTTCCTTTTTAGCCTCCTCCCAAAGGCAGCATTGGCTTGTGCTGGCACTCTCCTAGCCACCTTAGTGCTCTCCTAACAACCTTCTATCTCAGAGGTTCTGAGGCAAAAAAAGGCTTACTTCCCTTCCCCAAATCCCCAAGATGCTACTTGTGATTTCACTTTTCTGAGTTGCTGTGATCCAAATCAGAGATGGGTCTTCTGGATGCCAGGAGTCAGGTAGGACAAGAGTAAGAATATTCTGGGCATGAGATTTTCCCATTTTAAACTTTAAAATCATTTTTAGAGTACCAACAAAATGAGTAGAGCCTAGTGCTAATTTTTCACACTTTTTAATTTTTATTTTTAAGCTTTCCTCTTAAAAATCATTATTTCAGTATCAATAAAAGGCATCAATGTGCCCATCTCAGTGACAGGTCTGTGGAAAGAAAAGTACAGAAGTAAAAAAACATTTTTCCTGCCCTGGATAAACTTAAAATTTGGGATAAAATAAGAAAGATTATCATGCATGGAACAATTTTTTAAAATATGGAACTACCTACAAATTTCTTAAATTACAGAGTTTCTTGGATTAAAATATTCTTTATATTCAGAAGGGAGAAGTGACTAGGGGTGGTATAGTTGGAGAAAACCTTCAAAAGTTATTGCTACTTTTATTCTTTATAAATCTTTTAATTGTTCAGGTATTCTCTTGATTTGTTGAAAATGTCTATGCTATGGCTTTGCTCTCTTTCTTCATTGTGGCACAGTGGAGAGAGCATTGTTCTTGAGCTCATTAAAGCCCTAAGATTGAGCCATGCCTCCAGTATTTATTGGATGGAACACTTGGAATCATGAGGATTTTCTTCACAAAATCAAATTCAGACTCAGACACTAACTGTATGATGCTGGGCAATGACCTGTTTGCCTCAGTTTCCCAGTCTATAAAATGAGCTGAAGAAGAAAATGGCCAATTACTCTAGTATCTTTGCCAAGAAAACCTCACATAACTGAAAACAATTTAAAAACTACAATTAATATTTATGAGCAAATCACTTAACTTATCTGAGACAGTTTTCTTATATGTCAAATGGAAATAATAAAGGGGTTGTTAATCAAAGGATATAATTAATTTTATGTATCAGTTAATTCATTGTATATCTGTGAACAATTACGATGCAAGACAGAATGTGACATAAAGGAAATGTGCAGGAAAAAAATTTTGTAAAAAACTTGAAGAAGGTAAGATTCACTTTCAACTGGGGGAGGAAGGGTTGTGCATGTGTGTCACAAAAAGTTTCCAAGGAAGAGCTGGGTCTGATCTAGGCTCAGAACAAAGAAGAAACTTAAACAGATAGAGAGAAGGGAAATGGGGGAAATGCATTCAAGGTAGGCTAAATGAAATGAGCCCATGCAGAAATGATGGCAGAATGAGAATAAGGGTCACGGAAAAAAAATAATTTAACTGAAATAGAGAATATGCATAAGATAGTATTATGAAGTGAGTAGGGAAAGGCCAATTAGAAATAAATTTAATGCTTATATTAGTATTTGCTTCTTTCTTAGCATCAATCTAAAAGATGGAGACCTGAGCAGAACATGTTAGGAAAATTACACAAAAAGTACCATAAAATGATGGATGGACCCAGGGTGGAATCTGAGAAAGGAACAATTAAGAAGCCAATACAGTAATTTACAGAACAAAAAATATATATATACATATACACACATATATATATGTATGTATATATATATGTGTGTGTGTGTCCCATATATATATATATATATATATATATATATATATATATATATATATATATATATATATATATATATA
>NC_058135.1:252859595-252870149 GCF_016433145.1 Gracilinanus agilis
AATAAAATACATTATAATATATTATAATTATGTATGTAATATGTTACTAAATATATTATATTTTATGTATTGACATATATTATGCAACATATAATATAATATAGTAAATATTTTATATTATATATCATTTTACATATAATAAAATATAAAATAACATATAATATATAAAACATATTATATATTATAATCAATGTATAATGCACACATCATATATATTATACATATAAAAAATTATTGTATCTAGATATGTATATAAGTATATGCATATATTTGGGTATAGTAATAAAATAAATATGTATATTTGTCTATCTATATTTACAAGCATATTAAAATGTGCAGTCCACATATGTATTACTGTATAGTATTATGTGTGTATGCTTACTGTATAGATGTATTTACATATGAATGTGGGTGTATATGTGTTTATGTTTGTGTACATATGCATAGATGTGTATGTAAAATTTTGACGGCTACTGGTGAAGCATTTGAACCCCTAATCTTACCAGCACTTGGTACAGGAAACCCCCAAACTCCTTTGAGAATATTTTGTAGTTGAGATGCTAGAGATGAATGAGGTCTATGCCCTGGAGGCACATTCTCTGTTTTGGAGGGGCTCTTCACATTCAATTAAAGCATCCTTTTCTAGATTTATCTAAGAAATCTAAGGAAGGTTTTTTTTTTTTTGTCTGAAGACTTTTCTCCTTTACCTTTCAATGTCTTTGTTTTTTGATCCCAAACAATCTCCAGCTTTTTGTTGATATCTCACCTTAGCACTTTCATTAAACATGTACACATTTGTGTGTAATACACATATACACATATAATAGCACATTTTCAACAAAATTATAATTTTAACTATTAATTTTAACTATTTAATTTTAAATTATTTTAATAATTTTAAATATTAATAAGACAATTTATAATTGTTATATAAGAAATAACAAACAAGATAATCACAAAAGGAAAAAAAAACTTGGAAGATTTACATAAAGTGATGCCCAGAAAAGTAAGCAGAAGCAAGGAAATATTGTAGACCCTAGCAATAGTGTATGATGATCAATCATGAATGAAGTAACTATTATTAACAAGGTAAGGATCTCTAGAACAATTCCAAGAAACTTATGACAAAAAAAAGGTTATCTATTTTCATAAAAGGAACAGACTGAGTTCGAATGCAGATTGAAACATATCATTCTTCATTTTATTTCTTATATGATTTTTTTCTCAAGAGTAACCAGATGTTTCTTGTTTCACAATATGGTAAAAATGGAAATATGAATTATATGACAATATATGTGCAATCTATAACAGAGCCTAGGTAAGTCAATGAATGGCTGTTACCATTTTCAAATTTAGAAAATAATTTAATATATTTAGCATTTACTTCAAGAGCTTTTGTGAGGATCAAATGAGATATACTGAAAATACTTTGGCAAAATTCAGAGCCACTTGTGAATATAGATAGGATGACATCAGCATTCTGCATGGTAGCAAAAATATACAACCAAGTGTTGTCCAATTCACTGGTTAAAGTCTGAAAAAATTCCTAAAGAATATAATAATCATCATGGGCTACTTTTCTCTGCTTCATAATCTCCAGAAAGTTATGCTCCCACAAAGTAAAACCCCCATACTCTTCCTTCTTTCTGATTATAAATAATGGAGTATGGACCAGAATCTCCATTTTCAGAGTGCCAAGGGAAGTCATCCCAGTTACACTTGCTTTATATTTTTTTATGTCTCCTCCAGTACAAAGTGAACTCTTTGAGGGCAAGGACTCTCTTTTGCCTTTATTTGTATCCATAGAACTTATTCTATGGCATATAGTAGGCATTTAATAGCTTTTTTTTGACTATTGACTAAAAATGGAATATCATCATCCTATAAGAAACAATAAATTTGAAGAATTTGAGAGGCTGGGAAGAAACCTGGGAGAACTTATACAAATTACTGCCAAGGAGAGATGGACAAAAATTAGATGACATTAATGATATCAATAATGCATGAGAAAATGATCAGAATTAGCATCTGAACTCCTATCCCTTGTAAAGGCTAACCCCAATCCCAGAGGCTAAATGTTGAAACACACCTTTCTCATTTCAGTATATGAATGGAAACTCTGGATGTAAACTATAATGATGGGTGTAATCGGTGTGCTGACTGGTTTTCTTTAACTGTTTTTCTTTGTTACAAAGGAATGCTTAAGGAAAGATCAGGAGAAACCTGTGTATCTTTGTGGATAGGAGTCATGAAAATTGATGAGGAGAGGGATAATAGGAACTCTCAGAGGACAGAGGCCAATGAGGGGCAACAAACAAGGTCAAGAATACAAATGGAGACCTGACCTATGAGAAAAAAAAAATTAAGTCAGCAAAAGTTATTTGAGCAAAACACAACTAATGTATACTATTATAGAGGAAGTTGGTGGTTTATGAAAAACCAAATTTGTTTGAATTACAAGACAGTAAGGAGATGAGATGATGTTAAGAGATGATTTTTCCCAATTTCATGAATTTTTTGAATTCTTTATTATGATAGCTGAGTAATGAACATGTAGAATAATATGCCCATGTTTTGTAAATTGTGAGACTGACTTTCTAAATAAATCATTAATTATTTAAAATGGGAAAAATATGGAGAATGTCCAAAATTCTTCAACATCTTGTGAAAGGAAGACTTCCCCCTTCCCTGCCCCAGCCACACATACATTTTATTTTTAAGACTATCAGGAAGTCTCTTCGATGTTTTCTTATTCTCATATAATCAGAGAAGGGTTGTATAGAAATGGTTAACTCTTCATCAAAGGAGGGCAATTGACTGTCAGCACTAGAGTTAGAGAAAGCAGTGGAGTGGACTCTAAGTGGAACACCTTTGGCTATCATATTAGCATGAGTGGGAACATCAGCTCTGATATTTAAACCAGAAGCAGAGATGTTTCCAAGTGATGGTAAATTAATCAGGCTGGACAATTTATCAACTCTGTTGATTTGATCATTCTGAGTGAGAGTCAGACCCAGAGAAACATCAAGGGAAAGAACTATTGGATTGCCTGGGTTTCCTTATGGAAAAGTTGCCCATATTTCATAAAAGAAATACTTGAAACAAAAGAATATTAACCCCATTGAAGGCAATAATTGTTTTGTTTCCATCTTTATCTATCCATCTCCTAGCATAGGGCCCAGTATATATCTGTAGTTGATAAATGCTTACTGAATCCAATTTGAAATAAGTTGTTTGGATGGGTACCAATGTGTCCAATAGTTTCTTTTGTTCCATGACAGCTCTTAGTTTTATTTTATTTATTCATTTGTTAGTTTATTCATCAATTGATTGATTGATTGATTGATTGATTAATTCAATTATTTGTATATTTGTTGCCAATGACATGTTCTAACAAATTTCCACACAAGTTTTCCTGAGTTATATGATTTAATTTATCTCCCTCTCCTTTTCCCTTCCTTTCCCAGTCCTGGCAGGCAATTTGTTCTGGTTTATACACATATTATCATATATAACATATTTCCATATTGTTCATTTTTGTAAGTGAGCAATCTCCAAACAGGCAATTGAAAAATCATATGTTTTCATCTGCATTTTGACTCCAACAGTTCTGTCTCTGGAGTAGATAGCATACTTTGCCATACATCCTTCAGAATTGCACAGCAGTTCTTTGTAAACATTTACAAGGTACGTGGTATTAGTATTTCAGTATGAGTGATGATTTAGCCATTCTGAGACAGCTTAGATTACTCCTCTGATAAGGAGATTATATGAGTTTTTAATCCAAAATCTATAGGTTGTCTTTGAGATCTTAGAATTAATAGTTGATGTCCCTTGTTACATCTTATAACAGTATTTTTCTCTGACCTTCATCTTTCATTTCAACTGAAATGAAGTAACTTTGCCTTCCTGAGTTCAAAGTTATTTGGTATATAAGTACAAAGATGTCTATGATCAAGACCAAGTAGTATTTTCTATTGCTTTTCTAAAGAGGAATAACAACATCCAGTGGATTTCATTTTCTTTTTTTTCTGGTGCTTTTTGACAAAGCAGTCAAAACATATGGTTCAATTAGAAGAATGGGCTGTTAAAGTCTAAAGCAGTCTTGCAGATGAGGTAGCTTAATTAACATGGAAAGGATGGCTTAGGGAAATGGAATTGACAGCTGTGCTGCCAGAGGTGCATAGAAAGTGGGCTTCTGGACTTTCTAAAATTAGGAAATGAAGACAGAGATTCAAAGGAATATCAGGGATGCTAACCATTAGATTTCACCAAACCCTTTGAGGAGAAGAATAGCATATTCTTTCTATTCCTCATGTACATAGTCCACTACAGCTCATTTAGCCATCCTGAAATTGGACTCTCTCCTATTTATTTAGTTCATCTATATACTTAGTGCTAAGATTTATACTCATATTCCCCCAAACTTTATTGACTCACCAGTTCTCTGGGTCATGTGTTTTGAGAGGAGATACAACAACTGGTTCATATTATTTCATTTTTATCTGGTTGGTTTGATGTCATGAAGCTACAACCATCATGATTGCTATAGCAGTTTTGGGCCATAAATCTAATGCCAGATTTCAGCAAGGCAAGTGGTATGATATAAATGCCACTAAGTGTTTCTGATTTCTTTTCGTTATTGCTATTGGATCTATGATTCAATTGCAATGAATAACTCCCAAGGTTATGTATGGGATATCATCTCCCATTGGAAACACAAGCATTATTCCCTATTACCAATGCAAGTCCACTGTTCAGCATTACTCTGCAATTTATTATCTTAAAGAGATCTTGGGGCAATGAGAAGTTAAATGATTTGTACAGGGCCAAACAAATTATTCTATGTCTGAGGAGGGACTTGAACTCAACTCTTCCAAACTACAAAGTCCATTTTCTCTTCATTATTCTAATCTACAACTTAGTATAGAGCTACAAGGAATGAAGTTATACAACTTAGTTTGATAAAAAATGTATTAAATATCTATTATGTTCAAGAACATCTGTGGGGTACTGGGATGTGAATAGAGAACAAAGGACAACCTAAGATCTTAACAGAAGAAGAAACTCCATGGTCAATTCATTTAATTTCAATGATATTTGGGGAAAGAGTCACAGGAATACTTACCCTAAAATGTATAAAAGGTTTAGTGAATCATAATATAGTAAATACTAGTGGGACAATTGCTCATACAAAAAAGGGTAAAAATAACTTTATTTTTAATTTTTTTCAATTACATGTAAAAATATTTAATAGACATTTTTAAATTTTGAATTCAAAATTCTCTCCCTCTGTTTCTCCCCTTCCCTCACTGAGAAGGCAAGCAATTTGATATGAATTTTACATGTCTTTTCATGCAAAACATTTCTATGTTAGTCATATTGTGAAAGAAAATAGACAAAAAAAGAATATAGTGAAAAATATTGTATGTTTCCATCTGCATTCATACTTTATCAGTAGTTTCTTTGGAAGTAAATGAGGTAAACAACATTTTTAGTTATAAGTTCTTCAGAATTGGCCGAAATCATTGTATTGCTGAGAAAAAAATGTCAAAGAATAAATATTTTCCAACTCATAACCAAGCAAAGGTCTTCCCTCTAACTGGGTACAACACAGTCCAAACATTGGTAGACAATGCAAAAAATCTGTGCTTGACCTATCAGAAATCACTGCTATAAACAATGAATATCCATTGAATGTTTTAAAAAATTGAATAAATAAATAGCATATTCACACTCATATCTTAGATTGTTTTCACATTAGTATGGAAAATGCATTGAAGAAGAGAGACATTGAAACAAGAGACACCGCTGAGGGTGATGTAACAGTCCAAGTGGCAGAGGACATTCATTCATTTAACATACGAGTCTCAAAAGAAACTATAATGTTCTGTGTTTAAATTTTATGGTGGAGGGAAAACAAAGCCCCTGCCCTCCTAGTGGAATGATATACTTAAAGTCTAAAAAGACCTTTGTAATGGATTATGTAGTATAATCCACAAAATGAGAAACTCAAAATTGAGGACACTAAACGCCAATTGGTGAGTTGACTTACTTATGGTTGCATAGGTAGGAAGTGGCAAAGCTGGGATATGAACCTAGTTCTTCTGGTAATAAGCCTAGGACTCATTCAGTTTGGAGAGTTAAAATACACACACCAGATCTCCTATTTGAGATAGTCCGTACCATTAGAGAGAAAGCTAGGATTTAGCCTTCTGCCAGCCTAACCCAACTACTGCCTAGATCAGTATTACTTGCCACCTTTGAGGAGAGCTACCCCACTGTCTCATTGTTTAGTTCCCACCTGCTGGAGTCATGCTTAGTTCTACCAGCTGGATGCCCATCACTAATTCATTACTGACTTCCATATCCCTAGCTCTGCTGTCTGTGTCCTAAGCAGTTTGATACTTGAACCCACTTTACTCTTAATAGAGGACTATATATCCTGCCATTATTCTCCAGTATTTTCAGTGCTTTTCCTTCTTCTTTGTTCCTTCCCTTGTCAGAGAGCAACATCACCTTTTCATCTGTCATGAACTTCAATATGAGCCCTCCTTGATGGGGTGTTTCTCCCAAATAGTATGTGAACTCCTCAAGGGCAAGGAGTATCTAGTTTTTCTATTTATAACCTCAGAACTTAGCATTGTGCTTGGCACATAAGTATTTAATAAATGCTTTTCCACTCCAGTCTCTTACATTCCATGCCAGTAGCATAGTAAGAAGTTATTATATAAGAACATAACAGAAAGATGTCAATCAAGAATTGCTTTCTGCCCATTTATCCTTTATTAAAAAGGCAAAAAGGTGCTCATATACGTGGAGGGGGATCTTCTAAGATGTCTTTGTTCAAAGATAATTCAGTTTCATTTAATTTTAAGTAATTGAAAACTATAAATGGTTTGACTTTCTCTTCCCTATGGATACTTATTCTGAATCTATCTGATGCCTGGTTGACTTCATGAATATGAAATTCCTTAGCTCATATGAATAACTTGACTTCCAACAGGAATAAAACCAATACCCAATTTATCCTTTGGTATGAAAGCACCAAATGATAAAGTAACACAGGTGATTATATAGAAAATACCTAATTTTCACCTTGAAATTTAGACTGGTTTTTACTGAGAACAGAGAGCCCCATCCATTTGTCTCCTAATAAAATTATTGTAGTCCTCTTACAAATGAATTAGCCACTTCCAAATGCTCAGTATTTGAGAACATCTAGTTTGCATTTTCTAAAAGGAAAAATGTTTTTCCTTCAATTTTAAATGAAAAAAAATCCCTCACCTTGCCATGCTCCAAAATTCCAGAAGAAGGCAGAATAAGCAAAGAGTTTATCATAGAATTAGAAACATCAGAATACCTCCTGTGCCTGTTATATAAAAGAATCATCCTAACAGGATGCACTCTCTCTTCCTTGTCTAAATTCTTGCAGATTTTGCTTTATGCAGCAACTTATTTACTAACAATATCACTCAAATAAATACAGAGTTTGATTTTTTCTATAATTAACAAATGTGTCCTACTTTGTCCCTCTGCTCCATCAAAATTAAGTGCTGATAAATTTAGAAGGAATATTTTTTAAAAACAATTTAAATATTCCACCATTCTCTTACAGAGAATTCATCTTTCCAATAGTTGAAAGTATTCATTCATTCATTTATTCAGCAAGAAAGTGTTTACTTTATCCATGCACAAAACCAGACTGGGGAAATAAAGATAGAAATAAATTAATTACTGCCCTCATGAAATTCATATCATATTGGAAGCAATCTAGACACAGAAAATGAAAGACAAAGCATACAGTTCAATTTCCAGGTAAGACTGATACTAGCCATTAATAAGGGAATTGTGGGTTTAAAACCTATGTTAGAGGTACCAACTGAGCTGAGCCTTGAAGATATTAGAAATTCTGTAAAGGTGATACATTTCAGGCTTGAGAGATAGTCTGGGCAATTAATGTTTCTTTAAAAGTCATTCTTTTATAAATAATATAAGGAGCTACTGAATGATAGTGTTGAAAGGGGACTTGACCTAATTCATACCTCTTATTGATAAGGAAAAAGAGGATGAAAGAATGTCATGGGATCATAGGACTTACCCCTAAAAGGCAACTTAGTGGCTATCTACCTAATTGAAATGTCCCTATTTTATAGATATGAAAACTGAGTCCTAGGTTGTCCATATTCACACTCGTTTGTATCAGTGCCAGGGCTACAACCCAGGTTTCCTCCTTACTAATGCTGTGGCTTTTCCACATTTCCATCATAGGAAGCCAGACACAAATATATTTAATACCTTTTTTCCTGATAAATCAATACAATATTGTGGGAAGGCTACTGGTCCAAGATTTAAGATATACTTTATAATTTCCTACCTCTGGCATTTACTAGTTAAATGAAGCTAAGGAAATCCCTTAAACTCTCCAAGTTGCTTTTCCTTGTTTGTAAAATAAGGATTATAATGCCTGAGGTGCTTACCTGGTGAGAGTGCTTTGACAACCAAATGAGAATATTCATATGAAATAATTCAGAATCTTCAAAGCACTGCATAAATACTAGCTGTAATTATTAAATCATAATATCACTGAATGGTAGTATGTCCTGAATATGGAGGAATTACTTCTTCCCAGCAATAGTATTTCAGCCACATACTCCATAGTCCATGGCTAACTCAGGGGACTTTGACACTATCACTCATTTTCTTTTGGCTGGCTATGACTTTCCACTTTTAGAGCATCTTCATCAGATAGGGATCATGGGTACTTCTATAGAAAAATTGTGCAGATCCTCTGATATTTTTCAATTTTATTTTATTTTCCCCCAGTTACATGTAAAAACATTTTCCAACATTAAAAAGAATTTTGAATCTCAAATTCTCTCCCTTACCCTCATCCCCACTATATGGTAAGCAATCTGATATAGATTTTACATGTGCAATAATGTAAAACTTTTTACCACATTAATTATTTTTGTATAATGAAACTCAAACAAAAAAACTAAAAAAGAAATTTAAAAAAAAGCTGGCTTTCATCTGGATTCTGTTCCATCAGTTCTTTCTCTAGAAGGAGATGACATTTTTATAATGGGTGTTTTGGGATTGCTCTGGATTATTGTATTGCTGAGAAAAGCTGTTATTCAAAATTGTTTATTGTATAGTATTCCTGTCACTGTGTATCATGTTCTCCTGGTTCTATTTACTTCACTCTTTTTATGCTTCTCTTGAGTCTTGTATTTGAGAGTAAAATTTTCCATTCACCTCTATCTTTCCATCACGAATGTTTAAAATCTTCTATTTCAGTGAATACTCATTTTCACCTGAAGGATTATGCTTAGCTTTGCTGGGTAATAAATTCTTGATTGAAGTTCTACCTTCTTTACCTTCTGGAATATCATATTTCAGGCCCTCTGATCCTTTAATGTAGAAGCTGCTAAATGATATGCTATTCTGAATGTGGTTCTATGATTGGATTTGTTTCTTTTTTACTTTTAGCAATATTTTTTCTTGACCTGTGACATCTGGAATTTGACTATGATATTCTTGCAACTTATCTGTTTGGGTCCTCACGAGATGATCAGTGGATTGTTTCAATTTCTATTTTACCCTCTGGTTATAGAATATGAGGGCAGGTTTTTTTATGATTTTTTGGAAGATGATGTCTAATCTATTTTTTGAGCTTGATTTTTAAGGAGTCCAATAATTCTTAGATTATTTCTCCTGGATTTATTTTCCAGGTCAGCTTTTTTCCAATAAATTATTTCACAATTTCTTCTTTTTTTCATTCTTCTGATTGTGTTTCTCGATGTGATGACATGAAGTCATTAGCTTCCACTTGCTCAATTCTAATGTTTAAGACATGATTTTTAAAATTATTTTTTAATTAATTAATTAATTTAGAATATTTTAGCGTGGTTACATGATTCATGTTCTTTCCCTCCCATCCTCCCTCCCTCCTCCCATAACCGATGTGCAATTCAACTGGGTTTTACAAGTATCATTAATCAAGACCTATTTCCATATTATTAATATCTGCAATAGAGTGATCATTTAGAGTCTACACCCCCAATCATATCCCCATCAAACCATGTGATCAAGGAAATGTTTTTCTTCTGTGTTTCTACTCCCACAGTTCTTTCTCTGGATGTGGATAGCATTCTTTCTCATAAATTCCTCAGAATTAAGACATGATTTTGTTGAATGAGTTTTTGTACCTCCTTTTCCATTTGGTCAATTCCCCTCTTAAAAAGTTCTTTTTTTAATCTCTTTTTCCATATAGTCATTTATGATTTTTAAATATTTCTTTTCTTCAGTAGATTTTTGTATCTTTTTCACTAATTAGTCTATTCTGTTTTTTAAAGGTTTTTCTTCGATACTTTTCTGCCTCCTTTACCTAGCTGTTGATTATTTTATCATGATTTTCCTATATCATTCTCATTTCTTTTTTTTTTTTCTTTTTTAGCATTTATTAATAATCATTTTTAACATGATTACATGTTTCATGCTCCTATTTTCCCCTTCACCCCCCGCACTCCCCCCACCCATGGCCGACGCACT
>NC_058135.1:252870649-252875649 GCF_016433145.1 Gracilinanus agilis
ATTATTATAAGATTTAGTTCAATTCAATAGACAAGTGTTTAAGGGGCCATTTTGTGGTTTTATCCGTTTTGTGTATAGCGATGGGCAAAAAAACCCTCCAGAAATGTAAAAAAACAAACAAACAAACAAACCCTTGTACCAGAAGGGTTAAGTAGTAGTTGGGTAGTAGATTATCTTTAGATGGTAGATATTAAGTCAATCACAGGATCTGTATTCCTTCTTCTTCTTCTTCTTCTTGGTATTCAGTTCAGTTCAATTAATATTATATGTGGAAGGCTATACTGAGTTCTGGGAATAAAAAAAAATGCCCAACCTGTCCCTGTCCTCAAGGATATTGCAAACCAGTAGGATATGCCATAGAAGGCATAGCCTTCAAAAATTCAAGGGTGCCACCATGCTGTTCCATGATGCTGTTCCATGACCAGATGCTGATATGATTGAGACAGTAGGACATCCACATGTAAGTTCCAGAGATAAAGGAGTTAAAACCTTCAGGGCATGGTCTCTAGCTGGGGGCAAGGCAGCTGTTAAGAAGATGGCCTTGGGGAACGAGGAGTGAAGTGAAGCATGGCTGCCTGAAATAACAGAGCCTGCAGGGAAGGTCACCAAGCAGAATAGTGATAACTATTTTTAAAAAGCATGAAAGTAGGTAGAATGAAATGTATTTTTGAATCTCCTCCAAAAAGACACCTCCCATTTATATGGCAGAATTAGAAAAGATTCTTTGAAAGATATAACAATACAGATATTGTTCAATGACCCTTAAAAAAAGTGGAGATTAAAGTGAGAAGAGACATGTTCACCAAGGTGTTCAGCTCTTTCATGGAGGACATACAGGGCAGAATTCAAGACAAAGACATGTTCCCTAGAGAAGCTAAGGTATTCCAGGTGATCCTTTTTGCAGGTGACATTACAATTTTTTTCATCAGTCTCCAGAACGTTTTGCCGAGCTTCTCCATAAACCACTGAATCTGACCTACCCATCCACACAGGAATATTTGAGGGGATAAAGAGTATTTCTCTTCCCTAGACTCTGATATGCAATTGAAAGGACAACCTTTATTGTCCATCAATGTCTGTGTCTTAAATAGACATTGCAAATGGACAATGAGTAGGGTCTAGAATTTCAAGGTTCTTTTAATGGACTCAGGTTTCTCCCTATAACAAATATACATCTTTTCAACACCAACATTCTTTCCTGATCTTATCTGATTGTAAGTCATGGAATATTACAGGCTCCGAAGAACTGAAGTTAAGGATAACCCAAAAGGCAATGGAAAAGTTCATCATGGTTATAAGTAATCCAAAAGACATTACAAACAAGAAATTACAAAGAAGTTGCACAGAGGAATCATGCATAAAGTGTATGATTGAAACAGAAGATGTGCCAGTTATGTGAGCAGCATGAGCTATATAACCAATGGATAATCTTCATGCTCCAAGAGCATACTACTGATGTTGAGAAAAATGAAGACCCACAGCACAATGGGTAAACCTCTTCTGGAGAACTGATAAAAAAAAAAAACATAGAGAAAAACCACACAGGCATAAAGAGTTGGGGATCTCTACTTTTGGAGGGGATACAGTACTGATATTGAGGAAAACACAGATCCACTGGAGAACCATTTGACCATGAGGGGCATGCGGTGGATGCATGATTATTATTGAAAAATTGTCACGCAGCTTTAATTAATAGTTCAAAGTTATTCCACTTTTAAATATGAAATAGTACCTACTTTTCCAAACCAATAAATCAAAGTATTATTTTGGAAGAAAAAATCTTATAAGCTAAATATAGAGAACATTATAGAATTACATTTATAGGAATGAGTTATTTGATATCTATAATAGTGCTAGAGGCAGAATATTCTCACATATCGTGCCCCTGAGCTTTGAGCACATCCCAGTTTTGTTCATTTACCTATAATGGCCTTCTATATAAGAGACTGGAAACATATAAAAGAGAGAAGAAGAGGAATGAGGCTTAGGGAAAAGGGAATGAAGAGGGAAACAGAAGAGTGGAAAGTAGCAGAGAAGGACATAAGGAGAATGTGGAAAGGGAATTCAGGAAGGCCACTCAGAAGTAGTTATGAAGAGCAGGTTCTAGAATTAAAGCAGTTTAAAAAATGGGCACAATTGTCTAAATCTTCAATATTCTTCTATCAGTTAAAAAAATCTACCTTTTTAGACAAATTTCATCTAGGTAATGGTGGAGCAATAAGCTAATAAAAGGACTAATAAAGCACTTTTTGAATATCTTTAAAAGAGTGGTGGTGAGAAGACAAGTCCAAGGACGTCCTCTTCTCTTCTCAGGGCTTATCATGCTACCTAAAGGTTATGGGAATCCCAATTGGGCACAGAACTCTTCTTGATTTGGAAACCCATTTGGAGTTGCCTGCTAAAAGGGTCAGAACTCTGTCACCTTCATTCCTAGCACGTGAGACTATTCTTGTTCCCTGATTCCTCTCTAAACAGGCTTTGCTTGAAGAAAGAATGGCCAAGGATTTAGAATGTTATCTAACATCCTTTATATAACTAAGAGTTTGAATTAGGGTCTGTGATTTAACAATGACCTAAATTCCTTAAAAAGGTATGATTTGAAGTGCTTCTGCTGCTATTTAGAGTAGTCACCACTAGATATCTGCTTAGTAACATTGACAAGAAACCCAGTCTTCCTTGGCAGACAACTAAAACTCTAGTTCTCCTTTTGCAGAAAAAAAAAATTTATTAAATAAATAAATATTTGATTTATTTATAGATATATATAAATAGATTAAATTTATATATAAATAAATATTTAATTTATATTCCAAGTCTGGAATATATCTTCTACTCATCTTGCCCATTTAGAATCTTTAGGTTTCCTCATTACTCATATCAAGTATCATCTTTTATGTAAAACCTTTCCCCATTCCCAAAGTTACTATTTATCTTTTATTATATCTCTATTTCATATTTACCAATATAATGTCACCCTCAATAGAATGTAGATCCTTTGAGGGTAGGGATGGTTTTATTAATATATTTATATCCTAGTTTTCTAGAACATAGGAGGTGTATAATACATGCTTATTGATGGATTTATAAAAGATAAATAACGAAAACTAACTTTTTGAGAAAGATTTACATATGAAGAACCTGCACTATTGGATATGTCTTGTGTTCTATATTTAGACTCATAAGATTAGGCTCAAATTAGGCTCAAACAGGACCTCAGAGGTTATGAAAAACAACTCCATCATTTTCCAAATAAGAGAACTGAGGCATATAAAGGTTAAGCAACTTGACCAGAATCACATACACAGGCTATCTATTTTTTTAATCAATATCTGGAGTCTACCTAACACAGTAATCTAGTACACTGGCTAAAGAACTAAACTATTTCTGATATAATGGCAGGCACTCTATCTCAAGCAAAAAAAAATTTTTTTTTTCCAAATTACTCTTCTAGTCCTACTCTAATGATACATCGTGGCGCATAGATAACTTTTCATTCCCAAAAACTAACCAGAATTTTACAAACTCTGAAAAATCCTACCAAGTAGAAAATAGGGTGATTGTAAACCTGAAAATGGACCATATTGACTCCAACGATTAGCTTAGCTAAAACTGCAGAGGGTCACAATTCCAACTGTTTCCAGCTTAAAAACAAAACAAATGGGGGCATTTTTATTAATTTAAAAAATTTTTTTACATTGCTTCATGTTACTGATTCATAAAGGCAATCATAAACATGATTGGGCAAAATAAACAGTGGAAAGTCATTTATTAAATATTTCTATGGGCATTTGTTCTCATTGCTTTGTGGATTAAGAGCCAGTCCTAGAGATGGAAACCCGGGTTCAAATCTGACTTCAGACACTTCCTACCTCTGGGCAAATCACTTAACCCTATTTATCTAATTCTAACCACTTTTCTATCTTGCAACCAATACTTTGTTTTGATTGCAAGACAGAAGATAAGGTTTTTTTAAAAAAATTAAAAGTTAAACAAACCAAAAATATTATCTTTCTAACACCATGATTCCCCTATGTTTGTCAATAAAGGGAGTAGCAAAATGTCAGGATAATTAAAATTTCAAATAACCTAAAGGGAAAAGAGAGTTATGTAGTAGTCATAAGTAGACTGCTATGCATTAGCAACAATACCTTGCAGAAGAGCAGTGGTATAAAATAGCGATAATAACAACAATAATAATAGCTAGTATTTATTGAAAAGATAACATTGAGGCTGTGTAAGTGGGCTGATTAAAATGAAATAATAGGAAAAATAGATGAGTAGATCCAAGATAGTCAAGGAAACAAAAGGCCTTGAAAAGGTTGAATAAATTCTCCAAAGAGCAGAGGTTCTTCACCTCTCTTTGTGACATGGACCTTCTGGTAGTGTGCAGGAAGAAGCAGCACCCAAGTAGAATTTTGGACTGGTTAGCCATGGAGTCATGCCTGTGAAGGGAGAAAGATGAAGCCTGAACAGGGTGATGGGAATAAAGACTGGTAAAAAGGAAAAGTGTCTTTTTTCTTTCTTTAAAAATAATGTAAATTAAGTGAATCAAAAGGTAGCCTTCAGGCCAGCCTCTGACCCAAAGCATCCTACATTTTGAAGTCATGGATTGTCTTTTTTCCATTATCAAAGCCAAAAGAAAATGTGTTCTTCCTTTCCCTCCTAGACTTGTGTCTAACACACAGTTCTCACTTGTATTCCTTCACTTTGGGATCCCAAATGACAAAGTATATCCTCCCAGAAAAGTAGCAGGATAGCTCTCTCCCTGTACAAGCCAAGAGAAATGCAGAAAACTCAGGGCAGGAGTGTCTCCGGCGAGCATTGCTTGTACCATCTAGTATCAAAGAGCTCATATTCTCTATCTTCCAGTACATAATCGGTGTGTGGAATTCATTTCTGCAGGAGGTCGGAGAGTCAAATACTATGACTGGGAAACGCACTGTCATTCACAATGCAAGCAGTGAGTGTGAGCCAAGATTGCAAGGGCAATCAAATCTCAT
>NC_058135.1:252882305-252897445 GCF_016433145.1 Gracilinanus agilis
AGAGAGAGAGAGAGAGAGAGAGAGAGAGAGAGAGAGAGAGAGAGAGAAATGTGTAAATAGAAGGTAGATGAATGGGTAAAAAGAAGATAGAAAGATAGAAAGATTGAGTAACTGATTGATAAGCAGAAGATAGAGAAATAGATAGATGAATGGGTAAATAGAAGATAGATAGATAGATAGATAGATAGATAGATAGATAGATAGATAGATGATAGAAAGACTGAGTGATTGACTGATAGACAGAAGATAGATAGTGGGCACACTACTCCTCCATTCTTGATTAGATTTTTAAGATTATACCCTCTCCTCCTAGGTACTCTTAGATATCCTCTCTTTTGTTTACATTGAAATAATGCTTACATCAGTAACCTCTCATTTCCTATGAAGATAATAGATTTCAAGTGGTTAAAGGGGAGAAATATTTGAATCCAATTTCTCAGAAAAGAATTTGGTATCTAAAATAGCCCATTCTTGGACATACCATATATGCATATATGTCTACACACACAAACATATTATGAGACATGCATACAAACATACATACATATATTATATTATATATATGGTTTCAACTATACATATGATATGGTCAGCTGGGTGATGAAATGGATAGAGTGAGGGTCCTGGAGCCTGAGTTAAAATCTGGCCTCAGATATTTACTAGTTGTGTGACTCTGGGCAAGTCACTTCACCTTGTTTGTCTCAGTTTCCTCATCTATAAAAAGAGCTGGAGAAGGAAATGGCAAACCACTCCAAGTATATCTGCCAAAAAAAAAAAAATGGGATTCCAAAGAATAGCACACAATTAAAAACTGACTGAACAAGTGATTTTGTTGATTGTTTTTCCTATCTCTTTTTTTCTTTAAAAATATTCTTTGTTGGGGGCAGCTGGGCAGCTCAGTGGATTGAGAGCCAGACCTAGAGACAGGATGTCCTAGGTTCAAATCTGACCTCAGACACTTCCCAGCTGTGTGACCCTGGGCAAGTCACTTGACCCCCATTGCCTAGCCCTTACCACTCTTCTGCCTTGGAGCCAATACACAGTATTGGTGAGGATTTTAAAAAAAATATTCTTTGTTATATGGAATTTCTCTCTGGGAGGGGAAAGAAGAATTAATGGGGAAATTTATGTGATATAAAATCAAAATATATAAACAGAATTTTCAGTAATTTTTTTGCCAATTGCACATATAAACAATTTTTAACATTTATTTTCACTCATTTTAAATTTGAAATTCCTTTCTTCCCTCCACTCTCCTTTTCCTGAGATGATAAGCAATTTGATATAAATTATAACATGTGCTATCATGTAAAATATTTCATATTCATCATGTTGTAGAAGACAACAATCATTAAAGAAAAAAGTCAAAGAAAAGAAAGTGAAAAATGGTATGCTTCAATCTGTATTGGGACCCTAATTCTTGCTTTAGAAATAAGTGACATTTTTTCTTCATAAGTGTAGTTTAGAGTTGTCTTGGATCACTGTATTGCTAATAATAGCTAAGACACAGTTGATCATTATATTATATTGCTGTTACTTTGTACGATGTTCTCCTGGTACCACTCACTTCATTTTGCATCAGTTCATATAATGTCTTTACAGGTGTTTTTCTGAAAGCATACTGCTCATCATTTTTTAAAGCACAATAGTGTTCCTTTACAATCATCTATGACTACTTGTTTAGCCTTTTTCCTTACTTTCCAATTCTTTGCCATAAGAAGAGGTGCTAGAAATATTTTCTGTACAAATAGGTCCATTCCATCTCCTTTTTATGTTTTTGGAATATAGACCTAATAGTGATATTGTTCTGACAAAGCATATGCACAGTTTTATAGCTCTTTGGGCATAGTTCCAAATTGTTCTCTGAAATGGTTGGATCAGTTCAACAACAGTTGTACATTAGTATCCAAATTTTCCCACATTCCATCCAACATCTGTCATTTTCCTTTTTCTGTCAGATTGGCCAATCTGATATGTGTAAGGTAGTACCTTAAAGTTGTTCTAATTTGCATTTCCCTAATCAATAGTTATTTGAAGCATTTTATATGAATACAAATAACTTTAATTTCTTTACTGAAAACTCTGTTCATATCCTTTGACCATTTATTACTTGGGGAATGACTTGAGATTTTATAAATTTGACTTGCATTCTTTATATGTTTGAGAAATGAGCCCTTGTCAGAGATATTTTCTGTTAATATTAAATTTTATTTTTATTTTATTTTTAAAAAGACAATTTCATTGTATTGTATTTGGCACTTAGTCTAATACTTTCTAATGTTCTTCTTAAAGGAAATGATTGTGATAACAAGGGTTCCCGTCACTGTAGATACTTCTATAGAAGTCTATCAGACTTAGTAGGAACTGACATGATTTGTTTTTATTCATTTTTAAGGGAGTCATTTTAAAAGACTCAGTATTCAAAGGCTATGCCTTCTGTTTGCAAACTTTGGGATTCTAGTGGGCTAGAAATGGACCCAGGGCTAAAAAGAATCATTTCATGGGTAATTCACTGACTTCAATTTGTCATGCTTATGATAATTGTTGACCAAAAGAATACCTTGAAGATAGTTGTAGTTTATGCTGTTGTCAAGATGATGGGAAGAAAATTACATAAATTATACAAAAATAGTACAAATGAGTCATATGAATTGTATAAAAAGTAGCATTTTAACTTTTCTCATATCATGCACTAAAGTTTCATCCATTAGAATCTTAATAATGGTAGTTCCACCCTTTTTGGTGATAAAATTTTGCTGATGTTTACTATGCTCACTAATCTATTCCAGGTTCATCTGTTTGTGATCATCCTACTTTCACCTATCAGTGCTCTCAAGACTTGGTTCTTAAATCAATTGATTTGAAGATCTATTTCCAGTCAACTGCTTTCTTGAGGTGATAATGATTCACGTTCTTCTACTGCCTTTCTCATCAGTGGTTGCCAAATAAGCTGCCTTTCTAAACCAGTGTTGTTGTTGGCTGCCATGTCTCTCTACTTGGCAAAGAGATCAAGAGTTTGCTGGCTGATATAGCTTCTGGGCTCTTTTAACCTCTTTACTGTATTAAAAGTTTTACTTTTGTTAAATTTCCCTAAGGAGTGGTGACAATCTTTTATTTCACCAATTTAACATTTATAATAGACTAGGTGTAGTTTCAGGTAAAGTTTTCTCATCTTTATCCTTTCAAGGATTTAGATCATCTTGGACATATGCTTGGGACCATACAAAAGCTGGGTTATTATAAGTGGTACTTACCCAAGTGCACTGATAACCAAGATTCGGTATTCTAAAAACAAAAAAGCTTAGTTAAAACAACAAAATCTGTTTTTAAGCAGTGAATTAAGAGATTTAAAAGTTTATAAAAACAATCTTTTAACTCAATGACACATTTAAATTTATTTCACTTTAAACTTATTAGCTCTGTTTTGTCTCAGTTTCCTTATCTGTGAATAATAAGGCCTCTCTCCCAGGGTTGTTGTGAGCATCAAATGACAGAATAATTGTAAAGGCTTTAATATAGTGCCTGGCAGAGAGTAAATGTTATATAAATGTTAGCTATTCCTATTATTATGATTATTATTAAGCATTTACTATATGCTTCATTTTATATCATACTTTTTCAATGACTTAAATTTCATAATAAAGGATGGGATTACATAATGAATTTTATGTACTTCACAATTTTTCCGTGGCCAACCTTACCTATAAAATCAGCCACTACCTGTCCCATGGGATTATTGTATTGCTTTAGTTTGTATGAAGGTTAAGCACTTCCCTACACCCCTGATTAACTGGAAAGCTATTGTGCTATTGGTGACATTTCTCCAAAATGTTCAGAAAATGAACCATATGTGAGCTTAACATAGTAGGTGCTTTAAAAATATTTGATGATTGATCAATGTAAGTATATGCAGGATATAGTCAAAATAAATACAAAATAGTTTTGAGAGAGAAGGTAATACCAGCTAGGAAGATGAGGAAAGGCTTCATATTGAAGGTAGTTCTAGGTGGCACAGTGGGTAGAGTACCTCAACCAAGAATCAGGAAGACTCATCTTCCTGAGTTCAAATCGGGCTTCCGACATTCACTAGCTATGTGGCCCTGGGAAAGTCACAAATAACCCTGTTTGCCTCAGTTTCCTCAGCAGTAAAATGAGCTGCAGAAGGAAATGGCAGACCAAAAAATTCCAAATGGGGTCATAAAGGACCAACTGAAACGACTCAATAGTTCTTTATCTGAGTCTTAAAGGAGGCAAAGAATTCTAAGAGACAGAGGAAGGAAGCGAAGACATTGCTGGTGTGATGGTCAGCTTTAAGCTAAGGAATAGAGATGGATGGACTATTGTATGTGAAGAACAGGGAGTAGTCTTGTTGAGCTGTATTATAATATGTGAAGAAGAGAAGACATGAGTAATAAGACAGTAGGCAGATGTCAGCTGGTGAGGGATTTTAAAGAACAGACAAGTTTTGATTTTATTCTCGAGGCAATAGAAAATCTCTGATATTTAATGATGTTTAATATGGCTATGGTCATATTTGTACTGATAGGAAAGTCATTTGAGCAGTCGCATGAAGGATATATTGGAGAGGGAAAAGACTTGAGGCGAAGGGTTTACTATCCAAATGAAGAGAAAAAATGTAACTAATTCAAATAGAATATAATACATGTAGGTATAGAAGAATCCCTTTCTTCCTCAAGGAGAGAAGCAAGCAGGAGCCTCGGAAATATAGTTTATGAGATCAGAGAAAATATTAGAAGGCTCAGGATGAGATGGGAGTGAAACATGAATTATAACTAAGTGAGCACAAAAGGATTGCAATGAGAACCTAGGACAGTGATGGCGAACCTTTGAGAGATGGAGTACCAGTTCCCACCCCAACCCAAGACCGAGTGCCATTCCCACCCCCCACCAGAGACCATGTGCTGTCCCCCTTATCCCCACCAAGTGCCAGGCGTGCCCTCCTTACCCATGCAGGGGAGGGAAAAAGTGTTCACATTGGGCTGCTGGGAGGAAGGGTAGGTGAAATGAGGAATGTTCTCAGTAAGTGTAGAGATGGGGAGAGCAGTGGCCAGAGCACTTTGTTGTCTATGAGCTCCCCCTCTTATCCCCTGTGTGCTCCCGCTGGGCTGCTGAGTAGAGAGGTGAGTGATATAAAAAATGTTGTCAGATATGGTAGAGAGGGAGAGGGAAGCAGCTGTGCCCAAGTTCTTCCCTCTTTCTAATAACAAACTGGGTGGAGAGAGAGAGTCACATACCCATAGAGAGTGCTCTATGTGTCATCTTTGGCACCTGTACCATAAGTTCACCATTACTGACCTAGGATAAGAAATACTGTTGTTGTTGACAAATCCAGGACTGTGTTTCTCAAATAGTTATACATGTATTCTCTTCAGGAATGGCTGCATCTGAAAATGGGCTGCCTGTCTGCAAACTGATCATTGGAATATGCCAAAATGAAGAGAAGGCTTCTAACTTACAGAAAGCCAAATACAATCATTATACACAAATGATCTCCCAGGAACTAGCCAATGGTCACAGACATTCCCTTTTCTCCCTTCTGCATCAGCCTGAGACTTTTTTCCTCTCACTTATCTCAATCCACACTTTCAACTTCGGTTCATAATATGGCTAGACACAACATATGGAGACTTCAGTGTCAAAATTGGCCATGGGACAGCAAGTATTGGCAAAGGCAAGCGGGAGGTAGAACAAGGCAAATCTCTGTGCCCCCACAGCTGACTTAGGCTAATCCTATTACTGGTCCTTATTCCTGGAATGCCTCTCCTCAGTTTTTTACCCTATCCTCTGAGATCTAGGCATATGCCCCTGACTCACCTCCTGTGATCAAATGCCCATTTAGTCTGAGCTTGCTTTTCTTTGAAACAGGGTTTGTTACAAAAAGAAACAGAAAACTCCTCATTAGTCCATCATTTTTTGTGAATGGATCGTTCTCTAAAGTGAAAATGAAAAACAGGGCATAACATAAGGGGGAGCTGGCTTCTCTCTATCTCTCTCTGTCTCTCCCTCTCTCTGTCTCCCTTTTTCTATCTCTGTCTCTGTCTCTCTGTCTCTGTCCCTCTCTCTCTGTCTCTGTCTTTCTCTCTCTACCATATACACACACATATATACAAGTACAAGTACATGTGTGTGTATTTGTATGTATTTTTGTGTACAGGCATCTCTTCCGTATCACTAGGGTAAGAGGCATGGCACCCTGCAATCTGGAAAATCTGTATAAAAAATTTGGCTCACTCTTCATACCCAAGATGAAGTCTGAATTTTTTTCTTTTGCTGTATCATTTTTAGTAAGCTTTAACTTTTTACTCATTTTAACATCAAAAATAGAAATTATACATATTTGTGATATTAAAAGAGAGAAAATGTTGATATTATATAATACTATCTATATATATTATACATTTTTGAGTTTTTAAACATTTTCTGTGTCATCTGCCAATCTTCACATGTTCTGAGCATCTTCTGCAAAATTCCTTTAAAAATTCCCATTTAATTTCTTACATTGAATGGTGATATATCAAAACTGTGATGGGGGAGTCAGAATGTGGAAGGAATACTTGTTTATGCATATATAATCTGATAAAAATTCTTTGGAATATGATTAGTCACTTTCAGTCATGTGACTCCCATTTTGAAGGGGGGAGAGGTGTAGATTTCTTGGCAAAGGTACTGGAGTACTTTGCCATTTCATTCTCCAGATCATTGATCATTCTAGAGTTGAGGAAATTTAGGCTAACATTGTTAAGTGACTTGCTCAGGATCACATAGCTATTTAGTCTATGAAGGTGAATTTGAACTCAGGTCTTCCTGACTCCAGACAGACCTGGTACTCTATCCACTGTGCACCTAGTTATACATCTTAGAAATATAGCTTCCTATATGCAAGGCACCATGCTAAGTACTTTACAATAATTATACAATTTAATCCTCACAACAGTAGGAAGTAGGTGCTACTCTTAATGTCCCCATTTTACAGATTAGAAAACTAGGAAAACAGGAGTTATGTAATTTGGCTAGGGTCATACAAACATTATGTCAGAGACTGAATGTGAATTCAGGTCCTCCTGATTCCAGGTCCAGTTCTCTATCCATTGCACCACCAAGCTGCCCAAAAGAAAGTCTCCTAGGATCTGTATGTCTGCATTACGTTCTGCCTTGTGTCAGAGACAATGAAGCCTGGTCTTAAGCCACGGGGAATATTAATGAAAAAGACAACCAGAACAATAATCTCTAAGAATCCATGAAAAAGACAGAAGAGGAAGATTAAGAAAGTTCTCTCAGGGATTTACAAGGACATAGCTACTGGCCACCACCACCACCACAACCACCACCCATTGCATTCCCCATCTTTCTCCTATGTCCCAATCTCACCAGCCTCACAAAGCTCCTCACCAACACCACCACTACCAGGAATTCCCCATCTTCCTCCCGTCTCTCATTCTCATTCTTCACACTCCCCTGTTGGAGAAAAGACACATCTTAGACCACAAAGCCAACAGAAATATGGAGTTATAGGGGTCTTAGCTTAGGCCTGATGGGAAAATGGAAGAAGGAACAATCTGTAGTCCCATTGCAGCAGTGAGAAATCCATTCCAGGGGAACAGTTGGATCCAACGCTTCTGTAAGCATGGCATCCTTCCTTTAACATTACAAGAGTTAGATGGGATTTTGTAGGCTGGTTTGACAAACCAGCCACCATATGTAATAAGATTTCCAAGAAGATGACTTACAAATGAACTTTTGGAACAGTACCTTCCTAAAGGGGGAGAATGGGAGGATTGCCTAAGGGAAGCTTAATAAAAACTAATTCAATTACACAATTCTCATTTTAAAATGTGAAGCCATGATGGTTTATGTACAAGTTTTCCAGCAAAACTTTATCCTGAGGGTTTTGCTAACATATTTTCATTCAAAAAAGTTTCTACCATGTATCCTGAAAAATAGCAGCTTATCACATTAGAGTTCGGAGGCATTTCAACTGATCTAATAACCATTCTATCCATATGGGGCTGAAGGATTCATGATATCTCAAAAGATTTATTCTTCTGTGAGAAATTCATTTGGCATATTTCATTTTTGATAACGCACGAACTGAGAGTAAATTGATAGAAGAGAAAACAAATGACGGGATTGATGTATGAAAAGCCAGTGGTCAGACTGACAGATGTCCATCACACATCAGGTGTAATGTATCTGACAAGTGCTCACGCCCTACATAATTGCAGTTCCCGATTTTTCTTTTGAAAAATGATTTTGGGGAAAATGATATGTTTTTTTCCAATCATTTAAACTCCTAAATCTGCATGGGTACCTATCAATAATTGCCAAGTAGATTTTCCTTTAAAATACTTGTGAAGAAATAGAAAGAGTCAAAATCTTGAAATCAGGATACCTAAACACCCACTCTTTGCCTCCAGGCACCTCTGGGAGCCTCAATATTCCAATCTGTAAAATGGTATTAATACTGCTTAGACTGTTTACCTCACAGGTTGTTACAAAATAAAGCACACTGTAAATCTTTACTATAATAGTGAGAACATTTTTTAAATCACTCCTTGCTATGTAATCCTGGGCAAGTTATTTAATCCCCATCACCTAGCCTTTATTGCTCTTCTGTCTTGGAATCAACTTGCAATACTTATTCTAAGACTGGAGGTAAGGGTTTAAAAAATAAAAATAATCATAATAGTTAGCATTTATATAGCTTTTTCCCCTTTATGGATCTTGGTTCATTGCAGGGAACCATTTTCTTCAAAGGCTCTAAGGAGTTTACAAGGACATAGCTACTCTTCTCCACAACCAGCACTCTTCATTTTGATTCTTTCTATTATCTCCCAGTCCCACCAGTCTTCACATAGCCATGGGGAAACTACAAATACCAGCACAAATTATAAATTGAAATTCTTTTTATTTTTATTTGAAATTCTGTATTTAATTAATTGATTTAGAATATTTTTCTGTGGTTACATGATTCATGTTCTTTCCCTTCCCTCCTCCCACACCCCTCTGGTAGCCAATGAGCAGTTCCACTGGGTTTTACATGTGTCATTGATCAAGACCTATTTCCATATTATCAATATTTGCATTAGGGTGATCCCTTAGAGTCTACATATCGCCATTGACCCTTGTGATCAAGAAGTTGTTTTTCTTCTGTGTTTCTGTTCCCACAGTTCTCCCTCTGAATGTATATAGCATTCTTTCTCATAAATCCTTCAACATTGTTCTGGATCATTGTATTGCTGCTAGTACAGAAGTCCATTACATTTGATTTTACCACAGTGTATTGGTCTCTGTGTACAATATTCTCCTGGTTCTGCTCCTTTCACTCTGCATCAATTCCTGGAGGTCATTCCAGTTCACATGGAATTCCTCCAGTTTATTATTTCTTTGAGCACAATAGCATTCCATCACCAACAGATATCACAATTTGTTTAGCCATTCCCTAATCAAAGGGCATCCCCTCATTTTCCAGTTTCTTGCCACCATAAAGAGTGCAGCTATAAATATTTTTGTATAAATCTTTCCCCTTATTATCTCTTTGAGGTATAAACCCATCAGTGGTATAACTGGATCAAAGGGCAGACAGTCTTTTAAAACCTTTTGAGCATAGTTCCAAATTGCCATCTAGAATGGTTGGATCAATTCACAATTCCACCAGCAATGCATTAATGTCCCAATTTTGCCATATCCCCTTCAACATTTATTACAGAAATTGGAATCCTGCAAGTCATAGTTTTAGAAAGTTTCCTGGATCACTGATAGAATAAATAACTTGCCCATAGTCATATATTCAAAATTTTGAAGACAGGACTTAAATCCAGGTCTTCCTGACTCTAAAGTTTGCCCTCTAGCTCCTATACCATACTGATTTTCAGTATTTTTTGTTCTTGTCTTTTTTAATGGGGTATGACAGAAACAATCCTGGGACAAGTTACTATTGTGCCATTATAGCTTTATAGTCAACATTCTATGAGTATTACATTGGTGAATCAAATAATCATTTTTAGGTAGATAAAAGTGTCAGGATGCTTGCTTAAAGCATCACTGGCCCAGCTCCAGTCAAACAGTACCACTACGATATGTTCCTCATCTTGTCCCTACTTGGTTTTAATCTCATCAACTAAATTTCTATACTTGGAGAGCTTTTTGGTTCCAGGTAGCTTAGAGATTGCGTATGTGGAATGGTGTAATCAAACATGCTCTTACTTTTTTTATGAATTAGTGTTACCTCTGGTGATTGGGGGAAACAGTTTAATGCATAATTATCTAATTCTTGTATAGTTTATTGGTTGAGTTCACCGGGAGGTTTTGAGGTCTGTAATTTTTTTCTTCTCTGAGTTTTATATCAGTTAGATCAGAGGTTCAGTCTTTACCCTTATCCCTATGAGAAATTTTATCTGTCATTCCACTAAAAAAGCATACTTCTGATATATAAATTATAATCAACTGTTAAGAGCTGGTATTTGGAAGGAACTAACTTTTCTATGCTGTAGTGACATGTAGCCGAATCTCTGCTATTTCCTTGATGCCTAAATCCAGGCTCTATATTTTCTTTAGCTGCTAGTGGCAATGACCTAGTCTTGAATTGTCATTGTAAACAGATCTGTTTCCACCAATATATCTATATGACTGAGCTAAAGCCAGCACACCATGAATGCACATGGAATGAAATACTTTCACGATGTCCCAGTATCATCTCATACCAAAAGTGAAAAGGGATCTCACTGGCTACAGACAAAGGCTTTATGCTGTTTTTTGTTGACAGTATCTCTGTGGGGTCTTGTTTCTAATATGTGAATGGCCAGCCATAAGGTTGTGAAGTATGGGGGCATCTAGGTGACTCGGTGGATTGAGAGCCAGACTTCAGATGGGAGGCCCAGAGACAGGAGGTCCTGGGTTCAAATCTGGCCTCAGACACTTCCTAACTGTGTGATCCTGGGCAAGTCACCTAACCCCATTGCCTAACCCTTACCACTCTTCTGTCCTGCAACCGATACATAGTATTAATTCTAAGATGGAATGAAGGGTTTAAAAAAAAAGATTGTGAAGTATGCCTTCAAAACCTTTGTGTAGAACACATTCTACACAGTCTTTTCCAAGGTTATCCCTTTGTTCCTCTCTTGACTTCTTTCTCCATCATTCCATACAGTATAGAGACAGACAGACACAGAAAGACATACTCAAACACAGAGAAAATAAGAAAGAGTGAGACAGAGACAGAGACAGAGACAGAGACAGAGACAGAGTGAGACAGAGAAAGAGACAGAAAAAGAGGTAATCTCTGAGGGAAAGCAAAGAGCTACTGCAAAAGAGGCGATTTTGAGCTAAATATTGAAGGAGACCAGAGAAGCCAGGAGATCTAAATAAGGAAAAAGACCATTTCAGGCTTGGGAACAATCAGTGAAAAAAGCATAGTTGTGTGATGGAGTGTTATATACAAGGAGCAGTCAGTGTGCCAGGAAGACAATTTCATGTGCATCAATGTATATATATTTCTATCAAGAATTTTTTGTTCCTTAGTTCTATTGGTTCCACTTGCCATCTTGCAAAGTTCCCTTCTGCAAGTTGTGACCTACACAAAGGCTCTGATGGAGTAATTGATTAACTTAATGATAACAATTGAACAAATATTTGTTAAGTGCTTACTCTGAGTATGAAACATAATAAGAGGTGCTGGGGCTATAAATACAAAAATTTAAAAGCTCTGACCTCAAGCATCCCATCTTGGTTTTTGCTAAGTGACTGACTTTTGCCTGATCTTTGCAGGAACCCAGCCTCCAAAGCTGATTCCCAATCATTTCCCAACCTTGATCCCTTTTATCTCTCCCCTACCAGATTATTGGATTCAATGCCTGGAAACATCCTGAACTCATTCAGATAGGTATTTTCTTAGACTGCCCCTCATGCTAACCGTTGGCCATGTAGAATGTTTGGATTCCACTTGACAAGAATGCTCTTGTTATGGGTGAGAATTCACATCTAAGGAATTACAGGGTGCACCCCAATAAATTTAAAGAGATTTATTAGTGAGTCAGATGTCCCAGAGGTAGCTCACAGGTGGAAATCAGCCTCCCTGAAGTATAAAAGGCTGGAGCTTATAAGTATTTCACAGGAGAGTTGGTTACATGACAGAAAACAGGAATAGGGAGAAGAGGACATGTGACTTTCTAGATAGGTGGCTTAGGGGGAAGGTTGACAAAGTTGTCTATTAGTGAGATAGGCAGATCTCAAAAGTATGGAATGTGAACGCCATCTTTATCTATTTACCAGTGGTTATCAGGTACAGTCTTCTGTGGCCAGACCAATTCCAGAGTTTAGAGAAGTTCTTGAGGTATCTCCCCAAATTCTAGGTTTCTGTGTCCCAATCCATTTCCCCCTCTCTTTACTTCTGGGTCCTTCTACACTCACCCCCCTTCTGGAGTTCGAGCTCTTGGAATCCCGAGCACCTGCCAAAGTCCACCTCGGATGTGATTTCCTACTTAAAAGATTTTCCTGACTCTCTTCCTCCTATTAAAACGATTACTCTACCTCTTAAATTGATAAAACTACTAAATTGATAAAATTGATTAAAAAACTATTTCTATATTGCTTTTAACCAGCACATATTCTGTATTTATTCATCTCTTTTCATATTTCAGACTCATCGTTGAATGAAAATTCCTTGAGAAAAGGAATTACTTAATATTTTTATGTACCTATTACAATGACTTGTATATAGTAGAAAGTTAAATTCTTATTGTCATATTTTATCTTGTATTATACTGCCACTTAACCCAAAAGGACAATACACATAGTCAGAAAATTCTTATAATTAATTATATTAATCTTTAAAAATATATTAATGGTAGGGAGGACTCTGAAGTTACTTTTTTTTGGATAGGCCCAACAAAAAGACTCATTTGAGGCAAGATAATATTGGTTTTATAAGATGGACATCTGTAAAACAGAAACTTCTTTAGAACTCTGTAATCATTGTGCAAGAAAACTGAGAAGACACAAAATATATAGCATTTGGGGCTCTTAAAGCTACTTCAGTGCCTTTTGTTTTATAGATAAGGAACTGAGGCCCAGAAAACAGAAGTGATATTTTTAGGGAAATGAGGGAAAAAGACTAGAAGATGTTTATGGTCCTTTAACCTCTAAAGCTATGATCTTAAGAGGAAAAAAAGAAAACCAGAATCTGAATCCAGGTCCTTTGACTCCATATCTACCTCTCTTTCTACAGTGCCACAGAAATATCTGAAGATATTAAAGAAATTTTCTAGAGGGCAGCTGGGTAGCTCAGTGGATTGAGAGCCAGGCCTAGAGACGGGAGGTCCTAGGTTCAAATCTGGCCTCAGACACTTCCAAGCTGTTTGACCCTGGGCAAGTCACTTGATCACCATTGCCTACCCTTACCACTCTTCTGCCTTGGAGCCAATACACAGTATTGACTCCAATATGGAAGGTAAGGGTTTAAAAATAAATAAAATAAAGAAATTTTCTATAATAACTTGCCATTTAAGACTCTTTATGTGTAATCCCATTTTAAAAATGTCTTTTAGGGGGTAGATGGGTGGTTCAGGGGATTGAGAGCCAGGAATAGAGATTGGAGTTCCTAGGTTCAAATCCGGCTTCAGATACTTCCTAGCTGTGTGGCCCTGAGCAAGTCACTTAACCTCCAGAGCTAGCCCTTACCACTCTTCTGCCTTGGAAACAGTATTGATTCTAAGAGAGAAGGTAAGGGCTTCTTAAAAAATCTCTTAAAAATTCAATTTCATTATTATCCAAAACTAGATTTTAGTGACAAAAAGAAAAGAAAAAAGCTGATAACTAAGAACAATTTTCTTACCAAAAAAAAGTCATTTATCTAAAGGAAGAAACAGACCCTCAGAAAACCAGAAATGTTAGAAGTTCTGAAAGACTAGAAAAAAGAGAAACCCAAAAGACTAAATACATTTGAATAATTTGAAAAGGCTAAATGATGGCCAAGTGCACACACACACACACACACACACACACACACACACACACACACATACTGTTATATTAAAAGGAGGCAACCTCCTTTTAATATAACAATACACACACACACACACACACACACACACACACACACACAATTCAGGGCTGGGGTGTGATTTTGTTCTATTTTGTTTAATTTTAAGGAAATGTTTTCAAATCAAGGCCAAAAAGAATAGACTAGGTAAGAATAAACAAACATAGAAGTAGTTGGGGAAATGGGACTCTGAAATCTCACTCTTATCTGGGGTTTAGATTAGAAAAACATTAAACAGGGATATAGACAGGGACAAAGAGAAGGAAAGCGGGGTTTAAGAGAGAGTTAAGTTGAGGAGGGAAAAGTCACAAGAAAAGGAAATTTTAAATTATGGATGGCTGATTACACAGAATAGTAAAAAAAGAGAAAAAGTCAGATGCAGGGATCTTGGTCTAAGTCAGGTAAATAGAAAAATAGAGTAATAAGATCAGACCACTATAATTGGTGATTACTAGGGCTGATCGATTTACTTTTATTTTCCCATATTATTTATTTAGGAGAGGTAGAGAGTAAGTGCAAAAGAAGACCACACAGTTTATACTGGGGCTGGGGAGAATCACAACACTTGTAATCATGGGTGGAAATATGTGCATGGATTGAATTCACCCATAAAATGAAAGAGGAAATATAATGGATTAGAAATAAAAATTAAATGATACTGAGGTTCCGGGTTAAGATGGCGGCAGAGTAAGAAGCAGCTCTAAACCTCTCCTGACCGAAACACACAAAACTCCTCAAGGGGACATAAAAACAAGTCCAGACGAACGGAGGAACCCCACAACAGGGCACAGCGTGGAAGGTACGTGGAATCGAGACATTTCCAAGCTAAAAAGGGCTCTCACTCAAGCGCGAGCTGAGCAACCGCCCCACCCCCACCCCCTCCACACTCACCTATAGCTCTGAACCCAGCTAAAAAGAAATAGAGCAAGTTTGGGGCACCCATCGAGTCATCAGCAGCTCCGGGACCTGTTCCTGAGAGCAGCAAGACTTAGGACCCCATTAAGTCAAGAACGCACGCGAAATCTGAGCGCGCGCGCGGGAGCGGACGCTGGGAGCGGACGCTGGGAGCGGACGCTGGGAGCGG
>NC_058135.1:252897945-252975445 GCF_016433145.1 Gracilinanus agilis
ATATATATAATATGTATATATTATATATATGAAATATATATATATGTGTGTGTGTGTGTGTTTGTTTTTAAGTATGATACATGTGCATGTATAAAGGTATACATAAGTATACATATATTTACATTTATAAGTTTGTATCAGTCAATGAAACCCTGGAGAGAAAATGTCACAGAGTAGATAGCAAGAGAACTCTGGAACCAGGATTACGTGACACCTTCTAGTTCTGACTGATCTCAGTGATCTGGAAAACTCTATGGGGAGAGATGCAAAGACAAACAGACAAAGAGGCATGAGTTTCAGATATAAACACAAAAATAAGACAGAATCTGCCTTCAGAGAGCCTATATTCTGTCGTTACCCTGGTGCTTACCCCATGACTCTCTGCATGCTCAAAGTACTTGAAAGATGTTTGTTTAATGAAGAAAATTTTCCAAATGAATTGAGTCCTGATTCACATTGCCACAGTCTTATAAAGGCATTTTATTCTCTCCTTCCAAGATCCTCAGCTCTTCAGTGAGAGCATCAGCAGATAACTTACAACAGTATGCAGAGAGAAGAAATTTCTGGTTCATTCTGTGTTTATCATCTGCCTAGGGGCAGCTTGGAAATGAGGAAGAGGCTAATGTTCTTAAAAGCCTATTGGTAAGAACAGCCCTCTCTTGACATCACAGATTCCATTTCTGAAAGATATATTTCAAACCTCTTCTTATAGCTTACAAACTCTGAGAGGTCAGGGCACTGAGTCTTATATATCTTTATATCTCCTTTGATTTCTGAACAAGTATCTGCATAATATTCATTCTTTTTTAAAAGTTATATTTACTTATTTTTAACATTATTTTAAATTTTTGAGTTTTAGATTACCTCCCAAAAAACCCCTTCCCTCACTGCTCAGGAAAATAATATATCATTTATACATGTGAAATCCTGCAAAACATATTTCTATATTAGCCATGTCACAAAAAAGCAAAAAAAGTGAGAAAATTATACTTCAATTTGTACTCAGAGTTCATCATTGTCTCTAGAAATCTGGAGAATGTTTTTCATCATGAGTCTTTTGGCAATGTCTGCTATCACTGTATTAATCAGAGTAGCCAAGTCTATCACAGTTGATCACCATTATAAACAATGTTATTTCTGTGCCTGATGATCTCCCAATTCTTCTCACTTCGTTTTGTATCAGTTCATATAGATCTTGCCAGTTTTTTTTTTCTGAAACTGACCTCCTCATCATTTCTTATAGCATAATAGCACTCCATAAACATCATATGCCACAACTTGTTCATCTCTTCCCTTGTTGATGCAAATCCCCTCAATTTCTAACTTTGTTGCTGTAAAAAATTTGTTCATATAGATCCTTTTCCTTTTTCTTTGATCTCTTTGTGGTAAAGATTTAGTGCTGGCATTGCTGGATCTAACGGTATGTACTCTTTTATAGGTCTTTGAGATAATTTCAGATTATTCTCTAGAATTGAACCAGTTTTTACTACAGCACCAATAGATTCATTAGTGAATCTATTTTCCTTCATCCCCTCCATCATTTATCACTCATGATGAGTGGGAGGTGGGTCTCAGACTTTTGTTACTTAACCTTTTTTTGATTTTGTTAATCAAAAGGAAAAGAGACTATAGAGAGCTTTGATTTCTTTTTGCTGAAACCTGTTCTTTCATATCTTTTGGCTATTTATAAACTGTAGAGTAGCTCTTATATTTTTTATAAATTTTGCCCAGTTTCCTATATATTTAAGAAATGAGGGGGGCACCTGGGTAGCTCAGTGGATTGAGAGTCAGGCCTAGAGACGGGAGGTCCCAGGTTCAAATCTGGCCTCAGATACTTCCCAACTGTGTGACCCTGGGCAAGTCACTTGATCCCCATTGCCTACCCTTACCACTCTTCCACCTAGGAACCAATAAACAGAAGTTAAGAGTTTAAAAAAAAAAAAGAAATGAGGCCTTTGTCAGAGAAACTTTCGATAAACCAGTGATTCCCAAAGTGGGTGCCACTGCCCCTTGGTGGGTGCTGCAGCGGTCCAGGGGAGCAGTGATGGCCATAAGTGCATTTATCTTTCCTATTAATTGCTATAAAATTATTTTAAAAGTTAATTTCCAGGGGGCTAAGTAATATTTTTTCTGGAAAGGGGGTGGTAGGCCAAAAACATTTGGGAACCACTGCTATAAACATTTTCTGATATTTCATTATCTATATTACCTTTTAGTAAATGTAGGTTCCCTCATTGTCTCTTTCAATTATGTCTGTTTTTGCTTTTCTTCCTTTTTCTGGGATTATGATGACTACCCCAGCGTGAAGCATAATAGACTCAGCTCCTGTCCTTCCTTTCAAATCTATGTGCATATTTCTGTCCTGAGTGTGTCTCTTGTGCACAAAGTACATTGTTGGATTTTGTTTTTCAATACATTCAGCTATCCACTTCTGTTCTATGGGTTAGCTCATCCTATTTACATCCAATGTTATGGTTACTAATTTGTACACTTTTCTCCATCCCATTTTTTTCTGTTTAGCCCTCTCTCTTTTTATCTTGTCCCTCCTTAAAACTCTAATTTATTTTCATCAATACAATGATTTGGGACAATTCTGAAGAACTTTTAACAAAGAATGCTATATATTTCCAGAGAAAGAACAGGCAGATGCAGATGAAAGCATGTTACTTTTCACATGAACTTATTTACATGGTTTTATTGGGGGGGTTGGTTTTATATAAGCATTCTCTCATAACTATAATGAATATGGAAGCATGTGTTGCATCACAGTGTATATACATGCACAGTTCAGATCAAATTGCATACAGTTTCTGAGAAGAAGAGGGAAGAGAGGGAGGGAAACAATTTGGATCTTATATTGTAGAAAACATATGTAGAAAGTTGTTATTTCATGTAATTAGGAAAACAAAGTATCTTTGAATAAAAAAGTCTGTCTTGCTTCACCTTCACCCTCATCATCACCCTCATATCTTTTATTACCTTTCCTGCCTATCTCCCTGTTGTGTAAAACAGATTTTTATATTCAAATGATTATGTCTATAAAAGTGAATATATGTGTGTACATATAAATGCATATATATACATATATATTCAAGCATTTACCAACCAACCCCATTTCCCCCTCCATTATAAAAAGCTCTTCCTTGAATACCTCTTTATGCCCCATTCTATCTCTCCTTTCTTCCTTCCCCCAGATCATCATTCTTTTTCACTTCTACATTATTTTTGAAGATCATCCTAACATAATGAACTCATGTCTATGTAGACCTCCTTTATCTACAATAATAATAATATAAGGAGTTAACATCTTTCTATATAGGAATCTAAATAGTTTAACTCCCTTAAGTCCCTAATTATTACTCTTGTACATTGATCTTTTGCTGCTTCTTTTGAATCTTCTATTTGAATTTCAAATTTTTAATTTTGCTGTAGTCTTTTTCATCAGGATTTCTTGAAAGTCCCCCATTTCATTAAAATTTCATTAAATTTCCATTTTTCAGCTAAGATATTATGCACAGTTTTCTTTCACATTCTGCAATATATTCCAAGTCCTCTGTTCCTTTAATGTGGAAGCTGCTAAATCTTGTTTGATTCTATCTTCAGTTCCATGATATTTGAATTTTTTTTCTTTCTGGCAATTTGCAATATATGCTCCTTGACCTGAGAGCTCTGGAATTTGGCAATAATGTTACTGGGACTTTTTGTTTTATGATCTTTTTTCAGGAGGTAAACAATATGTTATTACATTTTCATTTTACCCTCTGATCAAAGATATCAGCATAGCTTTTTTTATTAATTTCTTGAAATATTATATTTAGGCTCTTTTTTATCACAATTTTAAATAGTTGAACAATTCTCAAATTTTCTCTCCTTGATCTATTATTCCATTCATTTTGTTTTCCAATGAGATATTTAACATTTTCTTTTATTTTTTTTCTTTTGACTTTGTTAATTGTTTCCTGAAATCTCATGGAATCATTCCACTTGTCTAATTCTAATTTTTAAGTAGTTATTTTATTCAGTGAACTTTTATCTTCTGACCAGTTCTGCTTTTCTAAGAGTTCTTTTATTCAGTGAATTTTATGACTATTTTTCCATTAGACCACTTCCGGGTTTTTTCAGTATTTTTTTATGTTCATCTTTTACAAAAGTGTTTTGTAATTTTTTCTATCACTCTCATTTCTTTTACTATTTATTCTTTTACCACTCATCTCTTTCTTTAACTTTTATAAGAATTCTTGTTGGCAATGAGTCCAATTAGCATTTTCCTTTGAGGTTTTGTTTATAGTTGTTTTCACAGTGTTGTCTTTGTCTAAATTTATCTTGATTTTCTCTGCCACCTTAGTGACAGATAAAAGTTTGTATTTTTTCTTTTTTTTTAAATTTTCTTACCCAATTTCTTGACTTTAAACTTCATGTAACTATTGGGCTCTGCTCACCTGGAATGAGGAAGGGATTGTTCTAAACTTCAGGGTTTTTCAGACTATAGTTTTCAGAGCTATTTTGGTGGTTCTTAAATTTTTAACACTTCCAAAGTTCTATATTAGGAGAGGTATGGTCAATATATACTTGGTCTGCACTCTGATCTTTACTTCAGAAGGGCCTGTGATCACCTGTAGCCAAAAGTTCTAGAGTAACTTTTTAGCCCTGAAATTGTGACCAGAATTTCTGCTCTCTTGAAGTTACAAGAATTAGGATTTCTTTTGACCATGGAACTGTGACTAGCACCTCTCCTCCCTTGTGACTTACCATTAACACTTCTCTCCTTGATGAAATTACTACCCAAAATGTATAGCAACAATAGAGTTGCAAATCAATGCCAGATTCACTCAGTTCTAACAAAGGGTCCCCTGTAATGTCTTTCTGACCAAGTATCTAATTTGCTTACCATCTCTGGGCTGATAGATGCCAAATGCTGTTGCTGTTGCTATTGTCAAATTTGCCACCAAAGCCCATGGCTGGTGCTTCCATTTTGCTCTAGAACTTTGCCCAAACCCAGACCTCTCCTACTTGCCTCCTAAATTGTATTAGACTGAAAAAAAGGTCTCCCTCTCACCTTTTCTTGGTCCTACTGCTTCAAAACTGGATTTCAGGCATTATTGTACATTTTTTTGGAGGGGAAGTTTAGGAAAGCTCAGTGGGGTCCCAAGTTGTACTCCTCTATCTTGGCTTCACCTCACTATGTTCATTCTTAATGAATGAATATGAATGAATGGCTAGAAGAATAAATGAGTGAATGAACAATGAATGAGTAATTAGATGCTCATTTGACTTGGCTTATATAATTAGAATTTTTTGCTTTCACCCTCCACCACATCAAAGACAAAAAAATCTCAAAGTAGATATCAACAAGCTAAGGTCAATTTCCCCCAATTTAGGCAATGCAATTTTAAAATATGGAGTTTAATCATAGGTTTAAATCTGGAAGGAACCTTATAGGCCATTAAGTACAATCCTTTCATATCACAGATGAGTCAAGGGGGACAGAGAGGATAAGTGACTCACTCAAGGTTGCTCAGCATATAAGTAACTGAGGCAGGTTTTGAAGTGGAGTCTGACTAAAGCTATACCATGCTGCCACTTAGGGTCTGCAGGAGTAATTTTCTCTTTCATGCAAATAGGAAAAATTACCATGCAGGTTCTTATTTCTTGACATCAGACAAATCCATCTCTGCTCTTTTGTAGACTGAAGGACTGCGTAATCATAGTTAAAATGGTGTCCTAGCAAAGCCCTATTTGCTACTAAACAAAACAGATAGAAAATGGGAGGAGAAGAAATCAAAATGACAAAGCTTATCATGTCATAATATGTCATACTGTCAGAATCTTTAATGTGATGCCTCAAAAACTAAAATTCCTTCCCACAGATCTGCTGCAACCAGCAATTTTGAACAATGAAGGAATAAGTAATATTTACAGATTCTTCTATTTCCAAATAGCCTCAATGTTTTCATTCTTAAAATGTATTCTTCCAAAAATTCCTTATCTCTGATTTCATTTGAATTCCTAAATGGATACTAATATATAACTAGACTTCTTTTCAAAGCTGTCATATCATAAATGTCAGAGTAATATAATAAAATAATTGCTGAATTTAGACTCAAAAGACTTCAGTTAACATCCCACCTTAGCTATTCCTCATTATCAGTGTAACCTTAGACAACTCACTTTACCTCTGGAGGGCCTTTTTGTAAAATGAAAACAGTCCCTTCAAAAACTAATTCTATGGTTCTATTAACTACTTAATTTTTGACTCCCTTCTCTTGTCCCTCTTACTATCTAACCTCCTCTCCTCCTTTCTGCTTGAGTGCATTCCTAAGTGAGCCTTTAGTCTCTACAGCCCAGCTGATCTCCTCCTGAGACTATTATTAAGGGGTGGGAAGCCAATTAGTGTGCAGCTGTCAATCAGCAGTTAGGGTACAATTTTAATTAGCACAAAATGCTATATACTTTGGACTCTTGCTCACACCCTAGGAAGTTTAATTTACTGAACAAAGTAATAATATTTACTCAGAATTAGATTGTCTCCATATAGTACTTGAAAAGAAAGGAAAAAAAGCCACAGCAGAGAAACAGATTGGACTTGCTATAACAATTCTAACTTGATATATGACTTCTGGGTAAACGTTTCTTGTGAAAGGAAAATAAGGAAAGCGATTACCGTGCGTGTAGCCAGGTAGGAATTAAGATGTTTAAAATGAAGATTGAAGAAAGGCAGATTAGTTCTACCCTGATTAAACTATCTTGCATATTAATTGCCCATTTCAATGACATGCAGAACTGTTTGTTCTATGCTATTCTTCATTTTAAAGTAGCATTTTGCCCATCTGGGATATTGTTTCCATTTTGTGAGTAGAGATGGGCACTTTCAAATGGGGCATAACATTAATTATCATAAGGAAAGAAGAATCACTAGCCTAGGACAGAATCTTGGTCATATACAGGTCTATCTCATCTCTAAAAACAAGACACACAAAATAAGCATTCCTATATATTTGCTTAAAGCCCTTTATATTCTGTTTTAGAACTGACACTATGTATTAGTTCCAAGACAGAAGAGCATAAGGGGAAGACAAGTGGAGTTAAATGACTTGCCCAGGGTCACACAACTAGGAAATCTCTGAGGCTAGATTAGAATCTAGGACTTCTCCTCTGCAAGCCTGAACCACCTACTTGCCATCTTCATATAGTTTTAATGATCCATGATGCACCCATCCTCCATATTTTTATTCAGCTTTTTTTTTTAATTGAAGCTACCATATGCAGTCCAAGGATTCTCTTTATTATTTAAAGAAAATTGGGAGGGACCTAAAGAAAACTTTTCTTTATTGCCAATGGATTTGTCCCAATCCTTCTCTTAAATCCTGGTCCTCTGTTCTTTCTCCTACATGGATTTGCAAGCTATATCCAGAAACCATGGAGGCCATTCTCTAGTGCCAGACTACTAGAAGAATTTTAAAGGACCTTCAGTTATTGCTTTCAAGCATCCTCTTGTACAGTGAGATACATGGTCATATTAGAAGTCATCTAATCTAATCCTCATCAGAAGCAAGACATTCTCTTGATCATCTCTGAAAATAATCACTTCATCTCTGATTAATGGCCTTCGATTTTGCACATTGGAAAAGGCATTGAATCTCAGGTCAGTGGACATGTGCTGAAACCCTACCTCCATCACTTATCACTTACAGAGTCTTGACAGGGAACTTTCTCTGTCTAGTCTTCAGTGATCTCATCTTAAAATGAAGAAGTAGGAAGATCTAATCTATAAGATCTTTCCAGTTTGAAAACTGTAACTAAATCTGCCTATTTCATAACTGGAAAGCTCTCATTAATAGGATGGCCTTTCTTATTTCCAAAGATATTAGAGGTGGTCTTTTTATTATATTTTTGTATGCATTACCTCTGTTCCCTCCAAAAAATTATAAGGAACTAGAGTGGTAATTTAGTAATTATTAGGCCAATTGATTTTATTGATTTATTGATTAATCAAGTCTCATAGATAAATCATATAGCAAAATTTAGAAGATTTAGTCAGGGATGCCCTGATGATGAAACTTTAGTAGAGAAACAATAACAACAACAACAACAATAAAAACAGCAGCAAAAACAAAAACAATAATAGCAAAAACAAATATAACTAACACAAAATAGCAGCTTCCAGAAACAATAGCCACATCGATTTTTAGAAGTTAACAACAAAGCAATACAAAAATCAATTTTCATTAAAGATTTGATCTATTTTATCTTATTGGTTAGGAGAAGGAATTCCAATAGAACTTTATTGTTGACAGACTAGAGTAGTCTGAGTTATAAAAAACAGACCCTTTGGGAGGCAGAACAAAATTGGATGTACAGTAGCTGGGATAAACTAGAAAGCTCAAGTGACTAGAAGTGACTTTCCTGGGGATGCCAGCATCAATGGTTTAGGAGAAACAGCCTCATCAGACAATCTCTTGATTGAAGATGGGGGGGAGGGGCAATGGATCTCTCACAAAGGGAGTTCAAAGATGTGGGATTAGCTCCCTGTTATACAAGGACAGGAGTAATTCCCATTTGTAAGGAAATTATATTCTGGACTCTGCTCCAATGAGTAGAGAATCTAGGGAAACAAGGTGCAAAATGAGAAGTGCAGCCCCTTTGGGCAAGGTCCTGAAGATATAAAGAGAGGAGAGGGAACAAGAGGGTTGAGCAATCTAAACCACCAAGAGATGGGCAAGGAAAGAACATTGATAAAAAAAAAAATAAAAAAATAAATTGTGAGGCACTAGACACTACCCCTGAGAGAGGCCACTGAAATGGCAATTCATGCAGAACTGTCATTCTGAAAGAAAGCAATTGATCTCCAGTGATGAAGTTTGGGGAACAAGAGGAGATTTTGCAGTTATTGGCTGACTCTCCTGAATACCAAAGGTATATGAAGGATTGATCACTCTTTCTATTTACTAGGAATTGAATAAGGAGAATGAAGGGACCTAGAAGAAAGATATTGTTGCTACACTATAGAAGTCAGGAAAGTTGAATGATGGGAACTGAAAGCAGAATGTGAAATCATTAGCCATGAAGACTGTACCGCCTTTCTGCTATTTGAATGGAGGCAGCAAATAAAATCCAGAACCACAGAATTAGTGTTTTGTAGGCAGCCCTTTTATGCTGCTCTTACAGAGCCATTTGTCTTGCAAGGAAAGGGGAGAGTAAGCCTGGAAATATATCTTGGTGATCGAGCAGTATAATTTTGAGGGGTTTTTATTCCTTGGTTATATATATTTTTTTTACTTTTGAATATTGATGCTTCTACCTCTGCTGAAAATGTTGCAGAGAACGTCTTGTGCACCAGGCTGTGTTGTGAGCAGTCAGAGGTCTTAGGTACAGAGAACATGGAAGGGTGGTGAATGGAGAGAAAAGAATATGCATTTAAGAGATGCTTACTATGCTAAGCACTTTGCAAATATCTCATTTAAGACTCACAACAACCCAGGGAGGAAGGTGCTGTCATGATGCCCATTTCACCCTTAAGGAAAATGAGACAAGTAGAAAATAGTGACTTGCCCAGGATCACATGGATGATAAGTGATTGAAGTCAGATTTAAAAGCATGTTTTCCTGAGTTCAGGTCTGGAGTTTTATCTACTGAGTTCCCTAAATACCTGGTTTGGTTCCCTAATGAGGCTTGGTCACAAAGTCAGTGATGGCTGTGTCTTTAACAACCTTCTGGGCTTTTCACTCTTCTGCTAGATGTTCCTCCATTAGAATTTCTAGGACTTTTGCAATAACTGGCACAGAGGTCACAGTGACCTCACTCAAAGAGAAATTAGGACAAATTGTTAGCCAGAAGAACCAAACCAAGTTCCAAAAAAAATACATGTGGGATAATAAAAGCTGTGTAGGCAGAAGTGAAGGTAAGTGTAGCAAAGTGGTTAGAAGGCTGCATTTGGAATTAAAAAGTCCTGACTTCAAATTCCACCTCAAACACTAACAAGTCGCCTTAAACCCTCTGTTCCAGTTTCTTGTATATAAATTTTTAATTAAGAAATGACAGCTCTTTCACAACATTGATGTAAGTAGTGAATGAGATTATGTATGTAGAATATTTCCCAAACCTTAATGCACTATATAAATGTCAGCCATTACTGCTACCTACATATGGGCCATGAATTTAGCAAAGCTTTCAATGGTCAAAAGCCTGTTAGTTATCCATTTTCCCATGTCTTCTGCTTCTAAATATTCCCTCTCTATGGATAATTACAACCTCCCAATGAAGCCAGGAATGGTGACTAGAAACAACAAAAGGATACTGTCTCTCAGACTCTAATTTGATTTAAAAGTTGATTATGTTTACATGATCCATTGGAGAGACTAGTCTTCCAAGGGATCTCAGGGGGGACTGTGTAATTGGAAATCTTGTACCTTTGGACTACATTACCCAGGAGCCCACCGTCTTCCTGTCCTTATGAGCTGACATAGTGTTATGTTGATCTTAACAGAGATATTTGAGAAGCTGAAGTGTTAGCCAGAAACCAGAAACCTGCAGGACTCACTCCTCCACACACACAGAACTTGAGTGAGTAGGAAGGGTTAAGTACTGGTTTACTCTCACCCCTCCCACCAAGCAGTTAGAATCAGTTGAAAATGGAGGATGATCAGATTCACTGGCCAGGGTGAGCAAGGTTAATCCCCTCAAGATGTTCACTTTCTCAACTTATTTTCCCACAGGTTTGACCAGGGAAGATAGGAGAAGCTTGATGTCTAATAGCTATCAGGGACAGACTGAGGATCTGACTTGTTGGGCTGGCAACTGAAAGGAACCAAGCTTTATGGAGGAAGTGAGTATTCCCAAAATAATAGCCAGGCACAGCTACCTTAAAGATGAATTTTACTGATTAAAGAGGAAGTTGAAAGAAAGGAAGGCTTTCAAGGATTAGGATAAGATCTAGGAAGCCCTGAACCTTTAGGCAGAAACAGCCCCTCCTCCCTCAGGAGGGAGTGGCAGACTTTATATCTAGCTAGCCCTCAAAGCCTATAATTATCACTTCTAATATCTAAAATAACTAAATAACAATTGTGCTGTTGCTGGAAAGTTCTAGTTCAGCAAAACAGGCAAACTGCAGAGATGAACCAAAATGGCTTTATCCCAAATGGCTTCCAAAACAATCCCCAAAACCAGAAACAGCAGGCAGAGAGATCTGCTCACCTCACCCGGCAGGAAACAACTATCCCCAAATGCTTTAAACTGTCCCCTCACCCAGAGTTCTCCAGGGAGGATTCCCTAGAATTCTGGGTGAGGCTTCACCCTGTATCTTGCAGGAATTCCACCCTGCCATTTCCATGTTGCACATAGACAGAAGATAAATTCGGTGGAGTTCCATGTCTAGGACCTTTCTCTTCCAGTAAGGGCAAATATGAATGCATGAATTTTGAGCAGGTAGATTAGCTTGAGCACATGTTTGTTTGTTTTTATTTTATTAAATAATTACCTTTTTATTCTTTTACTTCTAGTGATTATTAATAAATCTTATAAAATATAACATTTGAAGTTATATATTAATTTTAAGTTTTAAAATAGCTTGTTTTAAAATAGTGAAAAGTTTAAAATAGTGAAAAGTTTTAAAGGCAGTGCAATTGCATTACCTTTCATTAAAAAAAAGATTATATAATCTCAGATTTTCAGCTCTGAAAGTAACTTTTGAGGCCATGGATTCCCATTCCAATTTAAAAGAGAAGCCCTTCTACAACATACCCAGTAAGTACTTATCTGACCTTTCCTCAAAGACATCTATAATGGGGAGACCATTTCCACCAATTCCACTTGCTTGTGTGTATGTGTTTTATTTATTTAGTTTTTACAACAAGCCTAAATTAGTCCATTTCTCCTGGTTCTGCCCCTTTCTTATCTTTTCCTATACCCATTATCCTACACATAAACCCCCAGTCTTCTCTACTCCAAGTTAAGCATCCTTACTTCCTTCAAATATCCATAGAAAATTGTAAATGCTTCCTCTTCCTCCTCCTCCTCTTCTCTTCAGTATTCTTTATAGAAGGAGAGTCTATATGTCATCAAAAAGACCACCTGGATTAGTCTTTTCTTTTGATCCATTCCTTTTGGCATTTTACTTTATACCATGCTCAGCATGATCTCCTGATTACTTTCTGGCGTGAGGAGTGGCTAGTTGATAAGATGTTAGGCTGCTGGCTCTCCTGGTGATACTTCCAAATTGCCCAGATATTTCAGAATTCAATAAGATTGCATCTTTCATGCCAGGAGAAGCAACAGACAATCACAGTGTGGACAGTACCACTGGGACCAGAGAAAGGGACACTGAATTATTTTTCAATCACCTTTCCAGCCACTACTTGAATTATCATAAAAGAACACTAGGGGAAGTAGGACGTGTTTTGCCTGGAGGGTGTCTTTCTCTGACTCAGGAGGAGAAAATAAATTGGAAACATAAGGCAGTACCCTAGATATCTTTCATCTCTTCCTGCAAAACCACTGGGAAACCTGAAATACTTGGGCCTTCTTTTGAATGGGGCCATTTCCTGGGAGGTATAGGGAAATCAGGCAGATGTTTCCACATGACCTCAGTTGCCCAAACTAAATCTCCTTATGCATTTTCATTCAGAAGCGCTGCCCTGGGGAAGAATTAGGTGTCTAGTTGAGCAATTCTCTTTTCCTGACTAGAGGATACAGTGGGGCTAACTAAGGCCAAGTACACATGTATCCCAGATTAGAAAGAGCAGCAGGAAAAATAGCATAAAGAACAATAAATCTGGAGTCTGAAAAAAAACGTGGGTTCAAACCTTGGCCCTTACACTTGTCTGTAACCCTAGCTATTCATTGAACTCTTCAATGTTGAAATTTTTTATTTTGTAAAATGAGGATTTACTATTAAATATTCAGGAAAGTACTAGGTAAATCTCAAAATACAATTGGGGAATAGGGTGTGTCTAGACCTATGTTTTCATCAGGATGGGCAGCTTTTGATGTAAAAACTCCCTCTACTAATGCTCACCAGTAATGGGTCCTTAATTCAAAGTTTTAGACATTTGCCTGGTGTGTAATTGGAAATCTTGTATTTTTGAACTACATTACCCAGGAACCTACTGACTTTCTGTTGTTACATGCTAACATAGATAGGAGATAAATTTGGTGGATTCCCGTATTTAGGGCTTTTCTCTTCCTATGAGGGCAGCTGTGAACATGGGACTTTTGAGGAGGTAGATTAGCCATGAGCACATGTTTTTATTTTGTTACATTTTTATTCCTTGACTTCTAGTGATTAATGAATCTTATAAAATATATATTTGATGTTATTGTATATTCATTCTAATTTTTACACTGGGACACTTAAAGATTAGTTAGATTAAAGGTTTAGAATTGGAAGGGGCCTCAGAGGACAACTAGCTCAAGCCTTTCATGTTACATATAAAGAAAATGGGGCCCAAGGAAGTTAAATAACTCGCTCATCATTATAGATCCAGTATGTGATACTTGATAGGACTTGAACCTAGAACTTTCCAGTCCCTCTTAACCATCTTCCTTATCAACCGAATCATATTATCTCTTCACAATGTCCTCAAAATGGGAGTTATTATTCATTCGATTCAGTAATTATTGAATGCTTCCTTGAAAGGATCCAGAGTGCTGGAGTAAACACTAGCCTGGGAGTCAGGCTGCTTAGTTAGATGTCCCAACTCTTCAAACGACTTTTTCTGTGTGAACTTGGACAATTAACTTCCCCCAGCAAGCCTTGTTGTTTTCAGGAGAGAAAAAGGTTTGGACCAGATGAGCCTTAGGACCCTCTCAGTTGTCCTAAAGTTGCCATTCCTACTTCAGGCATTCCTTTTGTATTCTGCCCTACTTACAATTCCCTGAATATGTTTTTCAGAGACAAAGATTTACTCAAAGAAAAGGACATTGTTCTGGTCACCATGGGAATGACAATTAAGCACTGTAGGTTTCATTAGAGTTGACTGAGAGGCTTATGCCTTGCTTTCCAGGGATGAAGGAGGGAGATTAAAAATCTCTTGTCAAAATATTTAAAATGGTAGAATGATTAGCTTTGTTCTTCTTGGTCCCAGGGCACAGAAGTAGGAGCCACAGGTAGAAAGGGTAGAGAAGCAGACCTTGGCTAGCTGTAAAGGAAAGTGTCCTAAATATTAGAGCTGTGTAAAGGAGAAATGGACTTCCATCTGAGGTAGTTGTTTTCTCCTCCATGAAGGTCTTTAGGGAATGGCTGAATAGGTCATTTGTTACAGAGTTCTGTCCAACCACCAAAAGAACAATTGGCCTCAGAGCTTTTCTGATTCTGTGAAATTAATTGGAACTAACAGAGTTTTGTCAGGGATCAGTTAATCAATGAACAAACATTTATTAAGGGACTGCTATAAAATGGGCACTGGAGTAGGCACGGGGGCTATAAAGAAAAGGAAAAAAAAGAATAGCCCCTACACTAGGAAATTTATGAGATCTCAGGAGATTGCCCAGGGTCCTGTTAACACTTTCTACACATAAACTAGGAAGTGAAAGGAACACAGGAACCATTGGTTTAGATGGCTTCTCAAATCAATTCCAACTCTCAGATTATTTTACAAAAAAGAAGGGGAAATAAATCATTGGCCATAGGTCTTCTCCTAGATTAGACATGAATAAAGAGTTCCCAGTAGGCCAGATGAATCCTCCATGCCAACGAGGTCTAGAGAACCAAATCTGCTCTTTCTTTGATGAGGAAAGAATCAGTTCTGTAGACAATCTCCCAGAGAAATTACTCTACGTTACAGAGAGCCCTTAAAGATCATTCTGTTAAAAGAATGGGATGCCATTTCCCTGGGAGGTATAGAAGTCTGCAAGGGCTTCAGCTGAGAGTAGAATAAAGTTCTTCTAGTTTTTGAAGATATGAGAATATCAGATTAAGGAAAAGTGTCAAAGTATAGTCAAAACAACATTGAGAGGTATCAAGATAGCACAGTGAATAGAGATCCAGGCCAGCAGTTGGAAAGACCTAGGTTCAAATATGGCCTCAGATACTTCCTAACTATGTGACCATGGGCAAGTCACTTAAACTCAATAGCCTAAAAAATTTGAGTGCTGAATCATTCAACAGAAGGCAAGGGTTCAAATTCTTACTGCTGATACTAATCTGCATGAGCTTGAACAAACCATTCAACCACCAAAGGCTTCATATTTCCCATCTGCAATTTGAGGTTGGTTTGGAAAGTTTCTGAGATAAATTTCAACTCCATATCAATGATTTTAGCTGTTTTAGCCAGCATTTTCACTGATATATTTAATGTTCCAAGTGCTCAATGAAGGAATGAGGCTGGACTTGATTCTGGGAAAACAGAGCAGACATCAGGCCTTGGAGGAGTGCCAGTGAGCCTGAACTGAGCAGTGCATTCCTTGAGGTGAGAAGATTTTGTAGAAAAGTGAGAGGAGTAATTAGGAGAGGCAGAAAGGTGTTTATTATTCCTCGATCTTGGCTGTAAAAAATAACATTTGTATATAATCACGGCCACACCTACAAATCATGGGATCAGAGCTCTAGAGTTAGAAGGGACCTTCAGGGGCAACTAGTCCATTGTAGTCCTTCATTTCAGAGTTAAGGAAACAGAAGCCCAGAGAGATTTCATGATTTGCCCGAGGTCACACTGTTAGTAGGGAGCAGCTAGGTGGCACAGGGGACACAACAAAAGGGCTGGAGTCAGGAATACCTGACATCAAATGTGGTTTCAGGTACTTACTACCTCTGACCCTGGGCAAGTCACTTAACCCTGTTTGCCTTAGTTTTCTCATGTGTAAAATATTCTGGTGGGGTAAATGGCAAACCTTCCAGCATCTTTGCCAAGAAAATACCAAATGGGGTCACAAAGATTCAGACATGACTGAACAATCATAAAAATTGATTTTGAATTAGAAGATTTGAATTCAAGTCCTTTGACTCCAATTAAAGTGGTTTTCTCACTGATTCATGTTTTCCTCCATCCCCAAGTATGGATCTGGAGATCAGATAGGAATTTGGGTGTGAGGGACAAGGCAGAACAGAAAATTCTAGCTCAAATAAATGGTAAGCTACAAAATATTAGTAATGGCCAATCGTCCTTGCTTCTCCCAAATCACTTTATAAGAGAACACAGAACCAGAGGCCCCTACAGAGCATTTCAAGGTTACCTATACAGTGTGTTCCATCTCCACTCTATCCTAGATTCCCCCTTTCCATGGAGTCAGATATATAAAAAAGCACTGGGTTTTGGCACTATAGATACAAATGAGAAACAGAAGCAATTTCACCCATTGAGGAGTTTCCTCTGCTGGGGTATTTATAATGTGTACACATAGAAATAGTATGGAAGAAAAATTAAGGTGAGTGAAAACATTAGTATTTTGAGGAGAATAATCAGGGATGACTTCATGGAAAAAGTAGAGCCTGAGGCTGAGTTTTGATGAAAGAAAAGGATTCTAAGAGTCAAAGGTGAAAGAAGTGTATACCAGGCACGAGGGACAATGCATATATTTATAAAAGCATGAAAATATGAGATGGCATATTAAGTTTGGGTGATAGGCAGCAATCCAGTTTAGATAGAATACAGTGTACAATAAGACAAGTGATAAAATTAAGGCTTAACAAGTAGGAAGAAAATAGAAAGTAGAGAACCTCAAAGTCCACATTAAGAGGTTTCTATTTTATCTTAAAGACAAGAGAGTTGCATAGACAGATTTTGAGTTGGGTAGCATCATATTCAGGTGGCGAATGGAAAATGCTAGACCTGGAGTGAGGAAGTCCTAACTTCAAATTCAGCCCAAGAAACTTGATAGCCTACCTGACCCTGGGAAATTCACTTAACTTCTTTTTGTCTTAATTCTTTGGAAAAGTAAATGTCAAACCACTCCATTGAATTTGCCAAGAAAACCCAATGGAGAGAGGGAGGCAAATCGAAGATGGCAGAGTAGAGCAGAGAAGCTCAAAGTCACCATGAGAATCATCTCCAACCAATCTTAAAAATCTTAAAATAACACCACAAAATGAATACAGGAAAGAAAGAGCCAAGAAGGGGACAGAGTGAAACAACTTTCAAGAAGAGAAAAAGCTAAAATGTAGACAGAGAAAATCGGGGACAATGGGGTGGGAGGGGAGCACAGAAAGCAGGAGGCTAAAAATTCTTTTTATGACACAAATATGGTACTGATTCCCAAGCTAGGAAGACCAAAAACAGTGAAAGAAAATTACAGACTAAAATCCTTAATGAACATAAATGTAAAAATCTTAAATAAAATACTAGCAGACTATATCAAGTTATCACAAGGACATTCACTATGACGTGAACTATACCAGAAATGCAAAGCTGCTTTAACATTAGGAAAACCATATTAATAACCAAATTAATAGAGATAACATAATTATCTTGAGAACATTAGAAAGTATAGGAAGAGAAAGGTCTTTCCTCAAAATAATAAACTTTTAAAATTTAAAACCATCAGCAAGTATCACATGCAATGGGGATAAGTTAGATGCTTTCCCAATAAGATCAGGAATGAAGCAAGAATGCCCATTATCACCCCTATTATTTAATATGGTACTTGAAATGCTAGTGATAGCAATTAGAGGGAAAAAAAGAAATTTAAAGGATTAAAGTAGGCAGTGAGGAAACTAAACTATTACTTTTTGCAAATGATATGATAGTATACGTAGAGAATCCTAGAAAATCAATTAAAAAGTTAGGTGGGAAAAATTAATAACTTTAATAAAATTGCGGGATACAAAATAAACCCACATAAATCTTCAGCATTTCTGCATATTTCCAACAAAACTCAGCAACAAGAGTTAGAAAGAGAAACTCAATTTAAAATCACTCTAGACAATATAAAATATTTGGGAATTTATCTGCCAACACAAACTCAGGTATTATATGAACACAACTACAAAAAACTTTTCACACAAATAAAACTAGATCTAAACAATTGGGAAAACAGTACTTGCTCATGGATATGAGATAATATAACCAATGTAATAATCAAGCTAATATAATGAAAATGACAATTCTGCCTAAACTAATTTACTTATTCAGTGCCATGCCTATCAAAATACCAAAAAACTTTTTTTTATAGAATTAGAAAAAATTATAAAAAAGTTCATCTGAAAGAACAAAAGATCAAGAATATCAAGGGGACTACTGAAAAAAGAAATGCAAAGGGTGGGGGGCCTAGCAATACCATATGTTAAACTGTGCTGCAAAGCAATGATCATCAAAACAATATGGCACTGACTAAAAGATAGAAGGGTAGATCAGTGGAATAGAATGGGGTAAATGACCTCAGCAAGCTAGCATTAGATAAACCCAAATATCCCAGCTTTTGGAACAAGAATTCACTATTTGACAAAACCTGCTGGGAAAATTGGAAAACAGTATGGGAAAAAATTAGTTTTAGATCAATATTCCACACCCTATACCAAGATAAATTCAAAATGGGCAAATGACTTAAATATAAAGAGTGAAATCATAAAAAGAATATCATTAATAGCATCAGTAAAGAATAGCATACCTGTCATATATATGGGAAAGGAAGGACTTTAAGACCAAGTAAGAGATAAAGAACATTACAAGATGTAAGATGAATAATTTTAATTCTCTTAAATTTAAAAAGTTTTTTGTACAAACAAAACCAATGCAAACAAAATCAGAAGAAAAGCAAGCAAACTGGGGGAAAATTATTAAAAAATTCTCTGAAAGAGGTCTAATTTCCTAAGTATATAAGGAACTAAGTCAAATTCATAAGAAATCAAGCAATTCCCCAATTGACAAGTGGTCAAGGGATATGAATAAGCAATTTTCAGATGAAGAAATCAAAACTATCAATAATCACATGAAAAAGTGTTCTAAATCTCTCCTTATTAGAGAAATACAAATCAAAATAGTTCTGAGGTACCAGCTCACATCCAGGAGATTGGTCAATAGGACTGTAAAGGAAAATAATAAATATTGGAGGAGGTGTGGGAAAATTGGAATACGAATGCATTGCTGGTAGAGTTGTTAATTGATCCAACCATTCTAGAAGGTGATTTGGAATTGTGTCCAAAGGGCTTTAAAAGATTACATGTTTTTTTGATCCAGCTATACCATTACTTGGTTTGTACCCTAAAGATATAAAAACATGTTTTCACAAAAATATTTATTGTTGTGTTTTTTGTGGTGGCAAAATAATTGGAAAATGAGGGGGTCTCCCTCAATTGGGAAATGGCTGAACAAATTGTGGTATATGATGGTGATGGGATACTACTGTGCTATAAAAATGCTGAACTGCTTGATTTTTATATGAACTCCTCCATGAAAGACCTCCATGAATTGATGAGCAGTGAAATAAACAGAACCAGGAGAACATTGTGCACAGTAACTGAAACATTCTGGGATGATCAAATATAATAGACTCTGCTACTAATAGCAATGCAATGATCAAGAACAATCCCATACAACTCATGAAAAAGAATGCTATCCACATTTAGAGAAAGAATGATGGTAGTAGAAACAGCAGTAAGACATATGATTCATCACTTGGTTCTATGGATATATGATTTGAAGTTGTGGTTTTTAAATATTATTGCAAATATTAATACTAGGGAAATGGGTTTTGAGTAATAAGAAATGTATTATAGACAAGGTTTAACCAGTGTAATTGCTTGTCAGCTGTTGGAGGTGGGATGGAAGAAGTTAGGGAGAGAACATGAATCATGTAACCATAGAAAATATTCTAAAAAAATAAATTAAATAATGTGAAGTAAAAAAAAAGAAAATCTAATGGACAATATGATCCATGAAGTCATGAAGAGTTGGATATGATTGAACGTGAGACATTCAGATGCAAGCAATTGATGTAAAACTGGAATTGTGGGGAGAAATAGGATGCTTATATAGATTTAGGAATAATTTTCATTAGAGATTAACATGTCTGTGAAAGAAGATGCAATTAATAACTGTTATTTATATAGAACTTTTTTGCAAAGCACTTTATATGTGACCTCAGTTGATTCTGCCAACAATCCTCTGAAGTATGTACTATTATGAACCCTATTCTACAGGTGAGGAAGTGGAATGTGAAAGGGTAAACAAATTGCAGTTAAAAAGTAAATGAGACTGAATTGGAACCTAAGTCTTCTTGGATCAGAAGACAACATCTTATCTGATATGTTCTCATATTTTATATCTATTATCATATAGGGAGATTTTTCAAAGTATGAACATCTGCATGGATATGTCTCACATTGCTACATCCATCTAGAATACGGCAGGAGAGCCAGAAAATAAGATTTGTTTGTTTGCTTTTTTCCATGATAGCTATTTTTATGTATTATTATGTCACTGAAACTTGCTTCATTTGCAGTCCTAGAGAGAAGGGCAACCTGATATTGTCAACAGCTCCCCAGTTGGCCAAGGTACTTTCAAAAAACATTTTTTGTTGTTTCTGGTTATTTTCCCTTTAAAGTCAGAACACAAACCTTTCCCTTAGAATGTTATGATTTCCTGAAGCCAATTATGTTTATCAATGTTACCTTGTTGAGTAGAGATCTAATAAATGATTTAATGAGTGATGATCTAAAGAGTGATGACCTAAGGAGAAGATGTCATTAAGGACTGTTTAGATTGCTCAGGCATGGATGGGTTGGGATTTTCATCTTGGAAGGGATAATCCAAAGTGGTGAGCACCCATAGCAATTTGAATATATGATGGTGAAGGGTAGCTAATTCTCTTATCACTCTTTAGTACTAAGTCTTTCCTTTCCCACTTCTCTGTTACTATCTGATGGTTTTTCCTGGGTAGTATGTTCAACTTGTCTAAACATTAGTGACAGCAGACAGGAACTTTATAGGACACTCTAAAGTCTGTGAAATATACTCGAGATGCACAACCTAATTGAAGTCTCACAATAATATTATCAAATATGCTGTGGATAGTATAATATAATATAATATAGTAATAACCATGGATATTATCATGTTTATTTTACATGAACAAACTGAAAGTCAAAGAGGGTATTTCTTTTTTAATCAATTAATTAATTTAATTAATTTAGAATATTTTTCCATGGTTACATGATTCATGTTCTTTCCCTCCCTTCCTCCCTCCCCACTCCCATAGCCAACAAGCAATTCCACTGGGTTTTATATGTGTCATTGATCAAGACCTATTTCCATATTATTGTCTACTTCCCCAATTATATCCCCATTGAACCATGTGACCAAGCAATTGTTTTTCTTCTGTGTTTCTACTCCCACAGTTCTTCCTCTGAATGTGGATAGCATTCTTTCTCATAAGTCCCTCAGAACTGTCCTGAATGATTGCATTGCTGCTAGTACAGAAGTCCATTACGTTCTATTGTGCCACAGTGTATCAGTCTCTGTGTATAATGTTCTCCTGGTTCTGCTCCTTTCGTTATACATCAATTCCTGGGAGATGTTCCAGTTCACATGGAATTCCAAAGAGAATATTTCTTAATGATTGTCATAGAGCTACTAAGTCCTGGGAGAGGGAATTTGAACCCAGTTTTCCTCTATTCCAAGCTTACCACTATATTGCCAAAAAGCACATATACTATGCACCATACACTATTATACACTTTATAAACATTCCATTTAATCCTCAGAACAGTCCTGGGTAGTAAGTTTATCCCCAATATACAGTTTGAAAAAACTGAGGCCAAAAGAGATTAAGCAACTTGCCAAGGGCCACACAGCTAGTTAGTGTCTATATGTATTTGAACTCAAGTCTTTATCACTCCAAGTCCAGTTATATTAGCAAACATAATATAGCCCCTCAATAAAGTTATAAGAAAGCAATGGTGCATTCATGAGATTCTCTCTATTAACTGTGCTTACATTAGGCTTCTGAATCTATTGATTTGCAAAAATCTCAATCCAACTTCCAATGGCAATGAAAACAGATTGTTAAATTGTATTTTTTGCATACATATTATTTGGAATTTGGTAATCAGAGCAGAGACAACTGTGAAATGCATACCATGTTCACAAGCCTGCCTTTGGGCTACAACTTCACCAAGAATACCATTGAAGTAGGAAGCCTGGAAATGAAGATTTAGAATGGAAAAATAAAAGAAACCAGATAAATTTCCAACTGGTTTGGCAGCTCTGTTTTTCTTGGTAGGTGGTAATTATCATCCACAATTCCATAGTAATTGGAAACTACTGCTATGGAAACTCCCATTAACAGGCATTTCTGATTCATGTCAACACTGCAGCTATAACTTATCAGTTCCTATGACATTATCAGTTTAGAGCTACCAGGGGCAATTAGAATAACTTGTCATTTTACAATTGAAGAAAATGAGGAAGATTAAAAACCCAGGTCAAATAGCTCATAAGTGGCAGAAGCAGAATCTGAACCGAGGTCCTCAGACTTTAGAGCTAGTAGTATACATTTTCTTGTGTCCTGTACTCTTAGCAAGTTGCCTGGGTGGAGATGGTGGTAATAAGGAGGATAAGTGAATTGCCTGTCGTCACATGGCTAGTAGGTTTCTGAGACAGGACTTAAACCTAGATTTCCATTAAACAAATTTCCATTACATAAATTTCCATTACATAACTAATCAATCAAAAAATCTTTATTGTTTGGTTTGTTCATTCATTTTCAGTTGTTTGACTCAAATTTTAAATCAGAAAGATGATTCTCCTGACTTTATATCTAGAACTGCATGCACTATACAATCTAGCTAGCTGCCTGTAAGCCTTTATTAGGTTCTGTCTATGTTTTAGACATTGTGCTAAGAACTGGGGATACAAAAGAGAAAAAAAACAGTCCTTGACCTTGAGGACCTAACAATCTATCTCTAATCACTATACCACCGTGATTTTTTTGACATCAAAGGATCAAAATGAGTGCAACTCCAAGGCCAGCTATTCCAAATTTTTTACTTTTCAGATGAAAAGAAAAAGACCTACGGAATTTCAATAACTTGCCAAGATCACAAAGATATTAAACATCAGTAACAAGATTTTCTTCCATGTTCCATAGCTCTTGGGCCAAGGCTCTTTTCATTGTGTTATATTACCATCATGACACCCTCCATTTAGCCAGGGAAGAGCTGTAGAATAGGATATATGAATTGTCAAAACAATATACCAGAATCAATAACTATATTCAAAACTGAAATAAAATGGATGGAATTATAGATTCCTCCATTTTCAAACCATTTGGAAGATATGGTCTAGATCCATGTTGGCAAAGCTATGGCACACATGCTGGAGGGGGCTCTTCCCTTCCCCCTCTCCATGGATAATTCTCAATTCATCCACCCCTCTGCTCAGCAGCCCAATGGGAGTGCTTCCTCCCTCTACTTTCTGGGGTAAGGCAGGGAACTCACATGTGGTATGAGGATTGCAGTTAAGGTACTCAGTCTCTAAAAGATTCAGCATTACTGGCCTCAATGTTTCTAGAACTGTTGCATTGTCTTGGATTATCAAAGTTCTTTCTTCTTTTCCAAATGCAACATAATCTTATTTTGCTGCCCCATTCCAGATGTGTCTGACTGTGAAAATTATGTGCACGATGTATTCCCCTGTCACACTCCATATATAAGCAAAAAATGAAATTGATTCTGGGCTATCTTCCATAATCCTTTTCAAACAGCAACTTTTATTTTTTTACATTTCTATTATATAGAATTGACAATCAGAATAGAGACAATCATGAAATGTATACTATGTTTAGAAGTCTGCCATTAGGCTACAGCTCAACCAACAATCTAATTATTTGGGTGGGAAAGTTTCCTATGTTTTCTAAATTATTTTCTTCAACGAACAAAAATGTATCTTTATCTCTTTCTCCTACCTCTTCATTGAAGAAAACAAAAACAATTTAAAATATGTTTATTTAAGGAAAACAAATTTCCACATCTGTCATTCAAAAATATATAGATCTTGTTGTGATATAGATTGATATGTTCAGCTTCAGAAATTAAACTTTAGGAAAGATGTTGATAACAGGATTTTGATATTTATAAATGCAAATACTCTTAAGAGAATATACCAATGGATGAATGATAAAAGAAAATAAGTTATGAAATAAAAATAAGGGAGAAGATAATGATTTTCTTCAAGTATCTAAAGCAAAGATATTCAGAATGTGAAAATTATTTTGGGCAAAATGGTCTAGCAGTAACTAGGTATTTCAGCATCTCACACTATGTACCAAAATAAGCTCTAAATGGAGATGTGATAGACTAGAGAGGTTATATCATAAACAAAGAAGAAACTACCTGTCAGCTACCTGAAGAGGGGGAATTCATTCCAATAAAAGGATCATATAATTCATAAAGGATCATAAAATAAAATGGACAATTTTGATTGCCTCTAATTAAAAAAATTACATAATCAAAATCAATGCGACTATAATTAGAAGGGAGGCAGGTAACTGGAGAGAGAAATCTTGGCAGAGAGTTCTCTGATAAAGGTCTCATTTCAAAGTTTCCTTTTCATAATGCTGTTAGCTAAGAGAATGACCTTGCAGAATTCTCAAAGAAAATGGTAATTAATAGTACTTGGTTGCATTATTTCCTCATTTTAAAGCAATTAATGTGTTTAGTAACACCTCTTACCACTTTTTTCCACATTGAAGACATACTTTATGAAGAAACTGGGCTTCAGACCAAGCACATTTATAATATGCAACAATATGCTATCACTTTGGAATAGAGACTGTTTTTCTTGGAAACAGTTGAAGTACAAATAATATGAAGCACAACAGAACTGAGTAAGAAGCATGAATCCAATTAGCTCAGTCTGGGTATTGGAACAGCCTGTTCACACAACAATAACTTTGAGTTTTCAGTCATATTTACTAATTAAACAAATAGCATCAAGGTTCCCTTTATAAGTGGTATTTTTTTATGAGGGTATTTTTTAAAGCTGGGAATAATAGGAGTAGACTATGGGATTCTATAGGCAACTTATCCTAATATAAGTAATATGTTATCAATCAGCCAATGCAAGGAGACGTTCCAAATTTTGACTTTAGGGAATAAGTACTAAAGAGATTCTGAGTTTTTGTTTTGAATATTTTTAATATTAAGGGAATGGAGAGTAGTAACATGAAATCATATAAGAAAGATTAATGAGGGACACGTAGAGAGTTTTAGAGGCTAAGATGGAGTGTCTATTACTCTATAGGTATTACAGAGCCATTGATATTTTTTTATCAGAAGGGTGATCAGCCCTGTATCTTATTAAGATAATTTTGACCCAAAGTCTATGATAATATGGAAAAAGACACCCAAAACATAATTGACACAGATCAAATGAGATCATGTATATAAATCACTTTCAAAGGTTATTGAGTCATATACCTGTGTGATCTATTGTCTACAAGTTCCAGAGAGTATGCTCATATCCTTCAATGGTAGAATCAAAGACTTCCTAGTTAGTCCTAAATAAAGGATTGTACTCACTTCTAAAAGCTGATTAAGTCCAACTGATTAATTCATATCATCTTGACAAGAAGCGTATTGATAAGGACTCATGACCTATAATAGTTACAGAACCCTAAACCCTCTGAATTACCCCCCAACACCATGAAGGGGGATGAAGATTGCATTAGTCTAGGAAGAATACTAGTAAAAGTAAATCTGAATTTTGATGAGAAATCCTAGAGCAAAAAAGGGCTACATTCTGTCATCCCATCCCCAGCTTCAGCACCTAGCTCTAGGATGTATACATAATAGGCATTCAAATGCTCATGAGATTTTTTAAGTTCTGATACCTATAATATCAGGCATCCTTATATTATCCTATTGAAGGAGCATGTTTCCCATTTCACATAAGGTTAAGTTCAGATTTAGGATTAAAGAAAGAAAAAAAAAGGATTAAAGAAAGAAAGCTGGCATACAAGAAGAAAGTCTGGGTTCACATCTAGATCCCATTGTTCATTGTACAAATATGACTGCCACCAAGTGAATTACCTTGTGCCAGGTTTTAAAAATGTTATAGTCTAGTTGTTATGTTTTCCCCAAAAGAGAGTGTTCTTCTGGTGAAAATAGGGTAAATCAAAGTTTCTTAAAAGGTATACTCAGACCTTATTTTTCCATATCCAGTGTCCATTTCCATGGAAACCAAGACCAGCAGTTGAAATTGACTTCACTACTTATGGCCAGTTCTACTATTTCCATGGAAACAGATTTCATTAGGCAAAATCTAAGATAATCATATTTGAATGCTTATGTGGATGGAAGGCTGAGCCTGCAGAGGTTCCCCTAAGTCCATGTAGAGGGAAGAATTTCACCTGGTTATAATCTGCAAAAGCTCATTGCCCAAGGCTTAAAGAGCTACAATTTAGTGAAGAGAGATGATACTCAGGAGAGAAAAGCAGCAGGTTAAGTGGCAATTGTCCCTAAACATTCTATGTGGAAATAAATAAGTTGGGTAGACTGAGCTAATCTTTTCTTGGGGAATAGTCATCCAAATTCCCTTAGCTAATGTTACTCCTAAGCAGTAAATTAGGCACCTTGGTGGGTATTAATGTTTCATTAACATTTAAGACAATTCAATTCCAGGTATCAATAGTTGACTTTGCAATAGCCTCATATTAGCCTCCGTGCTTCTGATTTTTTCATTTCTAATCTATAACCTGCCAAAGTGATAAAATCGCCTTCCTAAGATATAGGTCTGAGCAGGTAACATCTTTGATCTAAGAGATTTGAAAAAGTTTTTTTTTATCTGATGTTCAGCTTATTGTTTAAATGCTTGGCATTTAAACTCCTTTAAAGGATGGCTCTAACCTATCTCTTCATTCTGCATTCTGGTCAAATTGATGCATTGTCTGTTCATGGCACAGAGAATTTCATCTCCTACTTCTATGTCTTTACCTATACTGAGACACATGCCTCATATATTCTTTCTCTTCAACTCTATCTCTTGTGATGCTTAATTTCCACCAAGGCTCACTTCAGTGGCTATTTCTAAAATTATATTTATTGACACATGCCCCATGTCAGTACTTTATTTTTCCATTCTGAAGAAGGATCTCTTTGATGGAAAATCCAAAGGGATGCATTTATTCTTGTGAGGACACATTTCCTAAAAATTAGAGACACATGAATGTAATATGCTATTTGGAGAAGTAAGGGACTCTTCTTTCCTAAAAATTTCCAAGCAAAGGCTGAATGATCACTTATTAGAAGGGATGTTTCTTCATCTCTCAAAGACAGGACTTGATTGTTACAAAAGAAAAGTACCCTTCTGTTTATGATTCTTTGAATGTAACCTTTTGGAAGTCTTGTAGAGATTGGATGGGAGAAGAGAGGATCAGCAATATGGTTTCCAGTCAAGAAGGAAAGAATGCTAGAATATTTTGCATGAAGTGATAACACCCAGTAGAAATGTGAGTGCAGGAAAAGAAACAGATGCAAGAGCCCTGCCCAGTTGCAGAGTGGATACGATTTGGTTTAAAAATTGGATGTGGGATATGAGAGAAGTGAAGAGAGTATATGGGAAATCATTGGTACTCTTAGCAAAAGTGGAGAAGTTGAAGAAAAGGAACTTCTCCCTCCAGAACTCGCAAACTATTTTTCACTAGCTAATCAGCCCTTCTACCAGATGATATGCTCTTTGAGGGGAGAAGCCATGTCATTCATCTTTTTGTAATGATGGGGGTCAATTGAGTAAATTGAACAAATTAATTCGGGATCCTCATACCCTAATTTGTTTATAAGATCAATGGAAAGTCCTTTGAGGTCATCATCCTGCTGATGAACCCCTTCATTTCATGCATGAAAAAAAAAGAACAACAGAGAGGATAAGTGACTTGCTCAAGGTCACATAGGTTAAAAAAACTGCAAAGGCAGGTTTTGAACCCTGTTGGAGTTCTAAATTCATTTCCATAGCACCACTCTGTCAAATCTTTCTCATTTAGTCTCACAGCACTTCATTGTCTCCTATTTATCATAGTCTGGTTTATATTAAATTTATCTACATACATACAGTCCTACTCATGCACTCGAATCTCATCTTCAGAAGGTTGGTCTGAAAAAATAATGATTAAGACATAGGGGTGCCACTATCTTGTTCTTTGGTTGTATGATATGATACACAGAACTTTAGACAATACTCCAGATGTCTGATTAGCATAAAGTACAGTTACTATTTCCTTTTTCTCTAGGAAATGAAGATCACTTAATGGGGTCCAAGATAATATTGACTTTTTTGGGCAAACACATCACACTGATGACTCATACCCATACTTCTGAAATCATATCTCAATATTACAAAAGTTTGCACATACTTTATCATTACCAATACACTGTAAACTCTTGAATGACAAGAAATATGAATCATTTATTTCCATAACTTTGCCAGTACTGAACATAATTCACTACACATAGTAGGTTCTTCCTAAATATTTGTTAACTAAGTGAATTACTGTATGAATAGAGGCAATTTGGCAAATAGAATGTCCCAATAACTAATCCTTGTTCCTTCAGCTTAATTCGTGCTAAGGAAAGGTCATCCATATTGCGTTTTCATCCCCCAATCAATTTTTTTTGCTAGAAAAAAAGGGTTCCAGTGTATCAATTTTCACTTTCATCTTCCTTGGGGAATATATTACACACATACATTATAGTTACCATACATGGGCATAAATATAGACATATATATATAAATATAATATGTATTACATAAGGTTTTCATATTATTGCTTAAGTCCACACATTATTTGAAGAACTCTGTTGACATGTTGAATTAAAAGTTGTTACATAATATTAATCCAAATAAGTTTGACCTGAAGTGTTCATCATTTCAATGAAAATCCACTGGCCATTTTCACCATCTTTTCATCCTCCCAGATGCCAGCTAGAGCAACAGACTGATGGGGATCAGTCTTCTGGATTGATTTTTATCTCTTGTTTTCCAGACACAATATTTTAATTTTCCTATCAGAACATTATGAATTCTTTCCACAGTCATTTTCAAGTGAAAAATGTTGAGTAAAGCTATGGCAATAACAATCACACACACACACATGCATGCATGCACACACAAAAAAATGAGGTTACCTCATTCTACTAGGTTTTAACACTCTCTGTGAGATTTAGCAGATCAACAAACCCACAATGTTGGGATATACCTCCTCCATTACTCAGACATCAAACAAGATACCAAAAATGACTATATTGTTACCCCAGGCCATTGTTTCTGGAAATGTTTAACCCAAAGGACAAGTCAAGGGACTAAAGAGTGTCCTTTCAAATCCCACCTTAGAAAATATTAGCTTGAAATTCTAGGAAATTCACTTAACCTCTTTGATCCTCAGTTTTCTCATCTGTGAAAAGAAAATAATAATAAAACTCACTGCCCCAAGTTGTTGTAAAGATGAATTGAGGCAATATTTATAAAGTGCTTTTCAATTACTATAGAGCTATTCAAATGTAAAGTTATTTTTATTGACTTTATTATTAATAATGACATCAGCAATAAGTTACATACTTATTATGGTGAAGAATAGTTATTTTTAATAATAGATTGGATCCTTCAATACATTTTTTTAAAATATGAGTCTTTAGCTTATGAGGAAGAGTTTCGCTTAGGTTTAACAGGTAGCTTTAATTGGTTTACCACTTTAGCTATATAGTCATATAATACAGACTTAGAGACTTTAACCCAAATTTTGATTCAGGAGAAAAGAGGAAAGAAGGAAAAGTGAGAATGATGATAAGCTTTCAGGAAGGGCAGTGCCTTAATCTGATTACATTTCCTCTTGGATAAACAGAAGAGGGCAGAGCTGACAAATGAAAATATGGTCTAAAACATAAAATCAGACTATTAAGTGACTAGGAGGAAGGAAAACAAAATGGTGAAGGGCCTCAAGTGTATGTAATATAGAAAAGAGTTGAAGAAACTTATGATATCTATCCTGGAGAAAACATAATTATAGGATAGCTATTTATCTAATAAAATAATTTACATTATTTATTATAACTAATAAATAATCATAAAGCTGTCATATTAAAAAGGGGTTAGCATTATTCTGCTGGACTCCATAAAGGAGAATTTGAAGTAATGGATGGAAGAAGGTTAAAGAAGCAAATTTAGGTTTGATATCAGAGGGAAATAGCCTAACAATCAAAGGTGTCCAAAATTAAAATGAATTGCTCTCAGAAGGAATCTACCTACCCTTATTAAATATTTGTCTGTTTGTTTGGGACAAAAGCAGGATAATTATTTCTTAGGTATAATAAGATACAGAGAAAACTTGTCCAGATGTAGGTTTGATTAGATACTCACCAAGTTACTTTTCAACTCTTAAGTTCTATAAATTATTATTAGAATATGAGTCTTCCTCTTATTTATTTTGTTTATCCCTAACTTCCTTGAACCTTTGGGCAGTCCTGATAAAAACTGTTAGAATATAAGTTTAGAGCTCAGAGACTTCAGAGGTCATGGGTTCCATCTCTTCTCATTTTCTAGATGTAAAACTAGACGTCCAGGTTGTTAGCTGATCTGCCAAGGTCACAAAATAAGTAGCAAAACTGTGGTTTGAAAACAGACCACCTGATTCCCAGCCCAGATCTCATTAAACTGGCTTCCATTCATACAAAGTGATCTTGACTTTTTCAAAGATCTACGAGCTTGGCCCTTCCATTGGCATTATGTTTCTGCTCCAGACTTTCCTTTGATTTACAGCTTATAATAGAGTCTTATCACCTAAGTCTTCCCTTACTTGCTTAATGTGCTTCATCATCTCTAGTCTTTTCCCCACTTACATATAAGGCATAGGTAGTCAGTCACCAATAGTTGAGTCAACCTATCCCTGTAAACTCAACACAATAATAGCTAATATTTAAAGAGGGCTTCATATTTTGCAAAGCACTTTACTTATATCTTCTTATTTGACCTCACAACATTCCTGTGAAATAGTTTCTATTTTTCTCCTAAATTTACAAATAAGGAAACTGATGCTGAAAAAAGATTAAGTGAATTGCATGGGGTTCCACAACTAATAAGTACTTGAGACAGATTTCAAAATCAGATCTCTTTGATTCTGAGTCCAACATTATTATTGTACCATTTACCTTCACATTAAGCAGTCTTGAGGGGGAAAGCATGTTTGGAGGAGGGATGGGAGTCGAACTGATGTGTACACTTTAGGTAGAAGATGTCAGTATTGAAAGAGACAAAGGACTTCAGAAAGAAAACAAAGACAAAATCTCTGGGTGCCTTGTAACATCTACTGTAGGTTGAACTTACAAATTGAAACCCCAGTTTCCCAATAGAGTTCCTTAACTATTTCACGACACCTTGTATGACACAATAAGAAAAATACTGAAGACCATATTCTAGACTTCATAACTGTGAGTTCTATTATTTTTAGGTGAAGAATAAAATAGTGGGTTTTGCATGGCTTAAAATATGCCATTCCTGGCTGTTGAAAAATGAGATAATTCTGTAGAAATATTATAGGTCACATTAAATGAGCTATGAATCTCAGCAAGCTCTCACACCAGTGGAGTCCTTCCCTGTGTTTTATGCCCAATAATTACTGTGTCCCTTTGAATTCATCCTTCAACAAAAGTTGTTTTATCCCTTTATAGGACTTTTCATCACCCAATATCCCAGTTCTCTGGCAGACTAAGTATATTAATTTTACTTGATATGATGGTCTTACACTAAAAGTACTAAAATATTTGATGCCAGCTAGGACTACACATCTCCTTCAGCCAGCTGGGGTTTTAAATGAGAGATAGGAGCATGATTGCCTCCTAAAACATAGCAGATAACTCCCCCAAACTGCCTCCTAGGACTGTTCTGTTCCTCTGACTTAACAAAGAGGAAAAGTTTCCAATTCTTCAAGCATTTAAAATAGGGCCCCTGCATCAAATGATTTGGTATCCACTGATTCAGTTCCCCTCAGCCTGATTTAGCCCATCCATGAAAATGGTTTACTAGGATGTGACTGCTACCCATGCCACAGTTTCTTGGAGTCACAAGCGAGATTGGAGCTTCAAAGAGTCACCAAATATGAGTAAGCAGCCTTTAAAAGGACTCAGCAAGCCCTCATTCCAGTGGTGCTGGTCTTCCATAAAAGTACAGTACTATATATAATGATGTACAATGTACTTTATTATTATTGTACTTAATATTGGTAATGTCTTACTTTGTGTTTAAGTTATTAATCTTCATTTTACATATGTATAACCAGGAAAATCACATCATGTATGGAGTCAGCAGGTGTTCATTTTCACAGTTTCATCCACAGTAGTTCTTGGAAGATATCCCCCTCAGATAGGAGAGCTTTATTGTATTGAGAAATCCAATTCATAATCATCTCACCTCTGACAGAGTCTGAGAGAAGGATGAAAGCCATCAGTTACTAGAGAAACACAACCTTCTCCTATGTCCCCAAGAACAGTCTCCAGAGAAGTGAATTACAGAGAGCCCAGAGGATAAAGAAAAGGTTTCTAAATCTTCATGAATAGACAGGCTGAGTGTACTTCTGAGTTTTAGCTTTATTCTCCAATGGGCAATTTACCTTCACCCTGAGCATAACAGCACATCTTATCCCGTAGTCATCTGAGGAAGGACTGCTCCAGGTCACTGACCAAGGAAAGACTGAAAATAGAATTCAGTCTCTTAGTTCTCAGGGGTTTGGAGTCTTCAGTGTGAACTTTTCCAACATGACTCGGATCCTGGGAAAACTAGCTCATGTTTTCCAAATTCACATGAGCCTGATTTGTATAAGAATGTTAATTTGATACATTGTGATGGGAAACATATGCACAGAAGCTGAAATTAGATTTGACCAAACATTCCAGCCTGACAAGATCTTTTTGAATTCTGATTCTGTCATTTAATATATCAGCCATCTTTCCCAGTTTCATGCCATCTTTAGAATTAATAAGTATATCAAAGTATTCACCCTCTAATGCTAACTGATGCTTATTAAAGGAGAGATCCCTGGAAGAGTCCAACATAGACCTCCAAGTTGACATCAATTCCTTTTCTTTTGTCCTGGTCATTTAACTGATTCTAAATCCATTAAAAAACTCAATCAACGAGTGAATATCTCTTCATCTTGTCCACTTGGAAACCAAAAGACCATTTGTGGAATCGTGAAGTCTAAGTAAACATTTTGTATACAATTGAGGATAGAAGGAAATCAATAGCACCACTAGGGAAATAGAGCAATGGTTCTCCAAATATATTTATGTAATTATGAAATTTAGTTCTTTTAATTATGAGGAATAACTTGGCCAAAATAATATGCAAGATAATAGAGTCATGATATTTTGCCATGGCACAGAGATAGCCTCTGAGTCCTGAAAAATATATTTTTCAAATGTATGTCCTGCTAATCTGAAATTCTTTTCTATCCAGCCAACTGTATTGACTCACATTTGATATGAGGCTAGTTAAGTTCAGGCAGACTCTTCCGCATAAGTTATGGTATGAACTAATATTTTAAGGGGTAAAGATGACAAGAAAACATAACAATTTTGCCTGAAACCATTATGGCTCAGTGAAATAATTTGAGTTCAAACATTCTCTTAGGCCCTTATCTGTGTGATCTAGAGTAATTCATTTCTTATCTTTGGACCTTCATTTCATAAACTATTAAAACTATTAAAATGAAGAGATTCAATTAGATGATCTCTAAGATCTTTACCATATCTGCATCTAGGACTATTTTATCTGAGATGGAGTGGCTGAAATCTGTTTTGTGATGAATGTATCAGCCATGATGAAATCTCAGGTAGATGCTAAAGCATAATGTGTTGGAGAAAGTTAAACCTGGTTCTCTATGATATATTCTATCTCAATATAAAATAAATAATATGGAGGAAAACATGAACTGAACAATTGTGATTCACCTTGAAGATAGTTAGAATGATGTGTCTACTCTATGGAAGAATAAAAGACAGGAAGGAAGGAAGGAAGGAAGGAAAGAAGGAAGGAAGGAAGGAAGGAAGGAAGGAAGGAAGGAAGGAAGGAAGGAAGGAAGGAANGTTCAAAAGCCACTAATAATCTTTGGCTTATTCCATGGCAGACAAATGTGACACGTACAACCAAATGCCCTGTCAGTTGTTCTTATCTCCTCTTGGCCTATTTGATTTAATTATTATTTACTTTCTGTTGGTGCCAAGAAAAAAGACACAGTTCCTCCTGTAGCTCACGTAGTCTTTATCTTTCCCTCTATAGCATTTAGGTAGTGAAGTCCTAAAGTAGAAATTGGCTCCACCAATGTAGCTTGGTGTAACCTATGGTTACACAGCTGAATATATCAGAAGCAAACTTTAAACCAGATTTTCTTGATTCAAAGGCTAACTCTTCATCCATTCTGCTACAGTATTTCTCAAGACAGGAAGGAAGGAAGGAAGGAAAGAAGGAAGGAAGGAAGGAAGGAAGGAAGGAAGGAAGGAAGGAAGGAAGGAAGGAAGGAATGAAGAAGAAAATAAATGAAGAAAAAAGGAAGGGAAAATTTAAAAAAATTAAGTGCTTAACATGCACAAAGCATTTTGCTGGGTTGTGAAAATACAAACAGAAAAGTAAGACAATCCCCGCTCTCAAGGAACTCACATTCTAATGCTGAGCACAGGATGTTTCACTTTCATATCAGATGGTAAGGTCCCATAGTCCTTACGGTACAGGAGTAAAACAGATGGTAATGCATTTTCTTTAATGTTATTTCCATCGACAAAATCCAACCCTTTTCTGATGGCAAACTATTTCACAATATTAAGGACTATAGAGGCAATAACTCTCCCCTCTTTTTTCAGGAGCTATGGCTAAAAAAACCAAAGAAGCAAAGAGAAGGTCTCATATACATGAGGGTTGCTAGTTGGAGGGGTGGGTGGACATTACTATTTCCAGAATATTATTTTTACAGTTCTGAGTTCTATGCATTATGGTACATGGGCAGTAGTAGTATTGGTGGTTTGATTTGTCTAGGATATGTTACCTCTTCTTTCTTCCTCAAGGTGCCTTCAGATAGGCTGGATCACCTCCCCTACAAGTGATGGCTTATTGGCAGAGGATTGTTGGACCTTTATATAAAAGAAATTGCCTCTCTTGATGATTGCCCTGGGGGCTGTGATGGAATTTAGGGAAAGAAGTGGTCTGATGGGTGCTGCCATTCCCAGATTTATTGAACTCACCTTCCAGTTGACCAATAGTTGACAATGATAATATCAAGAAATATGGACCCTTTTTCCACATCACTGGTGGCTCTTCATGTAAGCTTCCTCCTCCATAGTTGGGGAAGAAGGAAGGGAATAAACATTTATTTAATGTAGATGAAGTGCCAGGCACTGTGCTAAGAACACTGAGTGATCTCATGAAAGTCAAAAGAAGGTATAAGCCAGGTAGAATCTTTGCTATAGTGAGGTGACATGGCTTCTATGGCATAGATTCTTGGGAGTTTTCTATATGTCAATGAATCCTGTTAGTTTGTCTCCTATTTCAGGAAAAAATCAGGAAGGTGTTTCATGTGTATGTCTCAAAGGACAGTTCTTGCTATCAGACTTTGTCAAGTTCTGACCATGTACTTTACCACTTGGGAAATAGATCTGTGATGAGTTCATGCCTACAGACCTGTGAAAAGTGTATTTCTAATAGAGCCTTTTGAAAACATTCTCTTCTCTTTAAAATACCTGAGAGGTATAGCTTAGGAGCATGACACCAGATTTGTGTCATTTTTGGCCTCACACACCATTAGTGCTTTGATAAAGGAAGATAGAAATCTTAGACATATGAGAGAGAGAGAGAGAGAGAGAGAGAGAGAGAGAGAGAGAGAGAGAGAGAGAGATTAATGAAAGTAGGGATAACAGGGGAGGGAGAGGAAAGAGACAGGAAAAGATGGAAGGAGATAAAGTGAAAGAGACAGTAAAACGGAGAAAGAGACCGAATTGGAGACAGAAGCATTTTTAAACACTTATTATATGCTGAGAACTGCGCTTTACTCATCATAATCACAAATGGTCATTGATAAGATGATTCTCTAGTGCAGGTCCAAATAGCACATACCACCTTGGAAAATTACTCTGACATTCTGACTTTACTGAATAACATGGTACAGTGGAGGGAAAAAAAAATAAAAAACAACTTTCCTTGTGCAATCAGAAGATCCTGGAGTCAAATCCAGAGTCTGATACCCCCTGTTTGACTTTGGACAAATCACTTAAATTCTCTGGGCCTCAGTTTCCTCATTTATTAAGTGAGGTGGAGAGGTAAGATTGACTCTGAGGCCCCTTTCAGTTCTAGTTATATGAACAAGAAATTTACCCTCCCATTCCCCATGAAATATGTTATCTTTTATAAGATACTTCCTCTTAGATTTAGGATAAAATTTAAACTCTTCTCTCACTTTTATCACTCTTCAATAATGCTCAAAGCTACTTTCATTACCTTATCTTATACTACTCAGATATTCAAATAAATCTGTGGTCTTATAATGTGGTCATCCTCTTTAATAATGGACGTCACACTACATCTGCCCGTACTCTTCCAGGGAGACATTTCCATGACTACCTTTGACTTTAGATTAATAAATAAATCCAATATACTATAGCCTTCGTTGAGATCTCTTGTAATTCTAAGATGGGGCAACCAAGCTGACCATCAGCTATGTTTCGCTCTTTCCTCAAGACTAGTCTCTCTTCCTTTTAATTCACATTTCTTTTATTACATCCTTTACTTCAACTTTTTTTTTGTAATTTCTAGCTTGAATTTGTTCTAATTGACTCCCCTGTATCCTACTCCTCTACATTCCTGTGCCGGGGGTGCTTATTCATAATAAGATAACTCTAAATTCCAGTCAAATTATACTGCTAATCTTCTACACAATCTCATTTCATATGCTCCTGCCTCTGACCATTAGTCCAGCCTACGTACCCTCTTTGTTGGAGCACATTGGAGTAAGCCCTTTCATGAGAGCTGATTGTTAAGTTTCAGTGTGTGAGCCCCAAGCCCTTCATAAATCAGCAAAAGCTACAAAGAAGGGCTTGATTTATTGTTCTGCTGATTATCTCAACTTTAGAAAATGGTGGAGGAAATGTCAACAATACACATTAAATTTTAAAGGGTACTGTGTATACATTTGGGGGTGGGAGGGAGTGGGAGAGCCAGTTGTTAATACCAATACACCATTATATCTGGAGAACATTCCCTCCTCATCTCCACTTCTCTTGCTGAGTTCCTTCTTTTCCTTATGACTGAGATATCACCTCCTCCATGAAAGCTCTGATATCCTCAGCAGAAAAATCTTCTCTCAGATTTTTAAAAATCATTTTGTTTATGCTTCTGCCATATTTTACCTTCTCTCATGACTATTTCTGAATATACTTTATCCTTTCTATTAGACTGTAAACTTCTTAAAGTCAAAGACTTTTGTTTTTGTTTATATTTTCTTTGTTTTAATCCTTACATCCCCAGAACTGAGTACAAAATGCTATATATAGAATAAAAGTATGGAAAACATCTGTGATTTCATCAAGCTGCAAGCAACTCCCTGTGTGCAGTTTCCCTCTAATAATTCTGAGTTTAACCCTTCTACTTTATGAGTTTGTTGTGTGGATCAAATGACTAAATAAGATGACAAATTAAGAGTTATGTAAATAGTAGGAATTATTCTAATTATGGAAGGTGGTGCAGTGGATAGACCACTGGGCTTGGAATCAGGAAGACTCAACTTCCAAAGTTCAAATCTAGCCTCAGACGCTTATTAGTTCTGTGAATCTGAGTAAGTCATTAAATGCCATTTATCTCAGTTTCCTCATCTGTAAAATGAACTGGAAAAGGAAATGGCAAACCATTCCAGGATCTTTGCCAAGAAAACCGGGCTTGGAATCAGGAAGACTCATCTTCCAAAGTTCAAATCTAGCCTCAGATGCTTATTAGTTCTGTGAAAATGAGTAAGTCATTAAATGCCATTTATCTCTGTTTCCTCATCTGTAAAATGAACTGGAGAAGGAAATGGCAAACCATTTAAGGATCTTCACCAAGAAAACCCTACAAGGGATCACAAAAAGTCAGAACATGATTGAAAAATGACCGAAAGACAACTTGATATAAGTTTTTGGAATTGTTTTCAATTAACCAGGAGACCCAAAGAAGCAGACATTGTATAAGTAGAATTCCTAGAACGTTAGCATCAGTCTCCAAACACAGCTCCTTCCTTTGCCTTAAATGTAATTTTAGGAACTAGACCTGTGATTTCATTGAAATAGGAAACTCCCAGATGACAAAACTCTCTGCCAATGCAAATCACTACATTCTCTAAAACTTACAGTCTTAGTTATTGAGATGGGTAGTAACTTGCCCACAGTCTGAGAGTCAATATGTATCAGAAGTGGGGCTGACATCCAGGTCTTCTAGGTTTCAGTGTCATCTCACTATCCCCAATGCTATGGCTACCATTGTCTTAAATGTAGCCAGTAGTAAAACTTTCCACAGATTTCTAATACCAGGGACTTTTCTTTTAAAAGTAAAATTATTTTGGGACCCTCACTGAGGAGTTCTTTGAACTAAAATCTGGAATCGATGCCAACCTTCAAGTTTGAATACCAAGGTGCACGTGAATAGACGTCAAAATTCCACATCCTTGAGCTTTAAGAACATCGGGCTTCCAAAACCTTCCCAGGAAAGATATGGATGACATTAAGAGTTTGTTATTTCCCTGTCATTATTACTCAGTAGGAACTGATTGAACAGCAACCTTGAAAGATTTCTGTAAGTCTGTCATCGAAAATAGCACCCAGCATTTCCTTCCCAGTGCTTGCCAGGCCCGGAACTGACCCATTCATACTTTCTAGTTTATATATTGCCAATAATTCAGCATCTTTCTACACACCTACACAAGCTGTTTAAGAGGAAAAAAGTATTTCATTTTATCTTTCAAACCTATCAGGCTTGTTGAAATGATTTTGAAATTTTAAAAAATGCTCTAACTCAAAAGAAAAAAAACAACAAATATATTAAACATTAATCTGTATCTTAAGAAACATTTATTAGGTAGGTGCCAGGCAATGGGCTAAGTCCAAGAAATATCAAAAACAATTCATAAAAACAGTTCAGACTTCAAGGAGCTTATATTCAAATGGAAACATAAGTAGATATAGAGATAATAAAAGTAACATGAACTCAGAGGAAAACATTCAAATGTCTGGGAGAACCAAGAATGGTCCCCTACAGAAAGAGATATTTGAACTGAGTCTGAAAGAAAATTGAGGAGGTTAAGAGGCAGAGGTGAGAGAAGAGAGAATTCTAAAAGGCCTATGATAGTTCTATTGTTTACCATATTGATATGTACTTTATTCAATATTTGAAATGGATTTCCAATAGTGATGAGCAAAACTGAATTCTCTTCTCAAGACAGGGCATAAAGGTTAGTGGGAAGAGCTGTAAATTTGGCATCAGAAGACCTGAAATTAACTCCCATTTCTGCATCTAACTGAACTGCTCATATCTGGAAAATCACTTAATTTCTCTGATGACCATGAAAGCATTTACAGCCCTAAAGTCACATGATTTCTATAAAATGGAAGGATTGTCTGAATGACTCAGTAAGAAGTGATTAATTCCTATAAGTAACTTAGTCTAGGATCAAGTGTTGGAAAGAACCACTGAGTCAACCTAATTGAATTCCCATATTTTGCATGTGAGAAAACTGAGGAGAGAAGTAAAATGATTCAGCCAAGGTCATAAACAAGGCATATGTAATAGAACTGGAATTTGAATTCAGGTCCTCTAAATGCAGGTCTATTATACTTTTCGTTGAATGATATTCTAATTGCTTAGACACTGATAGTAAAGGGATTTTTTTTTCTTCTAGGAAATTTATCTTGGTAATTTATATATCAAAGGATTTGTCTTATCGACTTGACTAATTTATAGAGTAGTAAGTTAGCTTTTATTTAGAACTAACTAGATAATCTTTGGACCTATCTTTGGATGACCTGGGCACATCCACTGGAATTTGTACATAATAGATCATTCATGTCTATAAAACTTTAACCTTTGCAAAGCAAATTTTAGACACTTTCTAAATTTTATAAATTTGTAAATTTATAAAAATATAAAAACATAAAATGTATAGACGTAATGTCATCCCATCCTTAGCAGCAATGCCTTTCTTGTGTCTTTTTCAGTATTTCTTATTGATTTCCGTCAATTAGAATTCTTTGATCTCAATCCAGGCATAATTGGAAACATAACTTAATTCTTTCAACCATTAAGAGAAGACCAAGCTTAAGGACAGTGCTTGAGGAGGGGCAAAATATTGTGTTTTTTATCTACTTATACTCTCTTGTCTCAATTGTCAGGAATCACTGAAGGGGAGAAAAGTTTTGAGCAGACAGATCTCTCAGTTCCTTGTTCTTTTTGCTCTGACAATGGCATTTACTGGCATGTTTATTATCTGCCTTGAGTTCCAAGATCCAATTTATATTAGTTCTTTTTTATTTATTACTGTCAAATGAAGGTTACTTTCTTGAGAAAATTAAGTGGTGATAGAGGATGGCCAACCCTCCAGACAACCACGTAGGATTTCTCATAATTCTTTGAACAAACTATTCACTTTTCTTTATCTTTCCCCATTGGATTTGATTCTACTGTTGAATCCTATGATTATTAATAGTCAGAAATAGTAGAATAGGTTTGGAAAGCACAATCCACTTGATAATATTATAGGTTAAGAACTGAAAAAAGGCTTTAGAGGTCGCATGGTCCAATCTCTTATTTTATCTGTGTCATCTTTCTGGGGATGCCTTCTCCAGCTTTTACTCATATTATCAGAGCAAGTTCTAATATAGAAGCTGATAACTACTCTCTTCAGAATTTTAAGGGTAACCCTAAGCATCAGTAATTCTGTTTCTCTTGTAAATGGGCCCTCACCAAAGTGATTTTTATGAGTGATTAATTATTTAGACTTTTCCCTGGTTTTTAGAAAATATATTTAATCAAATGGTACAGCAAGGACAAAAAGTTACAAAGCATTTCCCCTTTAACCTTTGGTATATTCTTCTACAAATATACAAAGTATCTGTGAGGAGACTAAGCAGTCTGGAACATGTAAGTAATAAGAAATTTCCAAGTAAAGTAGGATAAAAATATGTCATCAAGAAGATGATAAGAAAAAATGATAAACCGTTCATACGTTAAGGGTGAGTGATAGCAAATAGAAAGCTAGATTGTTCTACTTCTACTCTTGTGATGGCAGAAGACAATAAGAAAAGCCTCCAGCATATCGGATGGGCTTCTTGTGATGAGGTAATGGGAGTCCTAAGACAAGAATGACCCAAGATGGCAAGATATGGATAGGTTGCATGGTGAATCATCAGAAACTTCTAACTCAATGAGATCACAGATCCACTGAAATCCTGAAGATAGTAGAAATTCTTAGCTCAGTAGAATAGCTCTTTCTAGATAGTAGAAAGACTTAGCAAAATATGCAAAGTCACATAAATTTCAAGTTCATGCACCCAAAAGAGAGATTCTACTACAGAAAGTAAAACAGAAAAAATAAATAAATAAAACACGCTTTTTTTTTTTCCTGGTACCTGCAGCATTATTCTACCTTCTGTGTAATTAGAAAAAAAAAATCTTGAACCTTTGAACTCCATCTCCCAGAATTCTTTCCTCATCCATCCTTTTCCCTTTTCGTTTATGTGCGTCTTTACATTATTGTTTATGTAGTTCTGTAATTCCTCCCTCACTCTCTCTTCTTTTGAGGGCATGGCTGGGAAAGCTGGCTTTTTGCTCTAGGTTTTTAAAATTTTATTTTTATTAATAAATCTAATTAAATATAATACCTAGAATATTAGATATTAATTTTGCTTCTCACACTTCCCATTCCAAATAGTTAGACCAAGTTTTGGTGATCAGTTGGTCCATATCAAACAATGCTTTTCTTCAGCCTAGTTGGTCAGATTTGAAGTAGGGTTTTCTTTGAGGACAACAGAACTGGTTTCTGACCTATCTCAGTGATTGGCACAGAGAAAATTCTGATTAATTACTTTGCCTATCTCTGCACTCTCCAATGATCCTTATCCCATGTCTCCTCTCTAGAGCCTTTAATCATACTGTCCAATTCAAATCCTAGAGCATAGATCTCCCAATTGGTGAAAATGCTCCCTATTTATCACAACCCATATGCTATACCTCACTTTCTACCTCTGGGTCTTAGAAGAGTAATCCAATCAGTACCACAGAGCCTCTGCATCACATACCTCTACAAGTCTGTTCTGATTGTAGCTCATGGTCCTTGTGATCAAATCAGTTTGGCATTTTAAGGAAGGACAAAGGAACATATTTCTCTGATATACTTATTGTGACTCCATTGTGGTAGTCTATGAATTCACCTTTTTTTTAAACTTCCTTGATGATGGATGGGTCCTGGTAGCCTTACTTCTGGGACAGCAACAACTCAAGAACTTATCTGTGTTTCTAAAAGTATCTTTACATTTGTTTTATTATAACAAACATCAACAAACATGAACATAATAACAGCTATCATTTATATAGCACCTTAGGGTTTGCAAAATACTTTACAGTTATTTCACTTTACTCTCACAATCACTCTGCAAGGTAGGTGCTATTTTCACCTTCTGGCTTCCCCAGCTCCTTTCCAGTCTCAGCTAAAGTCTCACCTTTTTCAATCAGTCTTTCCTAGTCCTTTTTATCTTAGTGCTTTACCTCTGAGTCTAACCCAACTTAATTTATCCTGTAGGTATCATGTTTGCATAGTTTGTTTTTTTTAATGTTATCTCTTCCATTAGACTATGAGCTTCTTAAGGGCAGAGACTTGTTTTCATTGTATTTTTGGGAGGGGGCTGAAAGAGGTTGTCTTTCTTTGTATTTTCAATATTTGGCACAGTGCCTTATACATACATGTTTGCTGACTGACTTTCTTTCTGTCTCTGACGTCCCGAAAAAGAAATTGAGACAGATAGATGTTAAACAGCTTGCCCAGTATTATATATCAACTAATTCTCTGAAGCTGGATTTGAGCTGAAATCTTCATGATTTTTTATCCAGTGCTCTGTCCACTAGACCATATATATTCCAATCTACAAAGAAGGAAAAATAGAGATTTATCTAGGAAATTAATCTAATATATACATATTACATTTTTAAAAATGGAGTTTAAATGAAACAGCCAAGACCAAATTCCATGCTTTTCGCTGGACATTCTATCTGCTATCTTTCTGTGTATTTTTAAATGTTTTGTTGATGTTCTGTATTCTTTTCAGAATATTTTTTGTATCACCATCATTTCTCCCAATGTAGATTCTTTGAAAGAATTAAAAATAGTCAAGCAAATCAAAACAGCATGATTACAATGTCTTAAAATTCATATCCTCTTCTGCATTTATAGTTTATCATTTTTCTCCCAAGATGTGGAAAAAAAAAGGTTTCCTTGTCAGTCTTTTGAAGTTATGGCCCAGGGAATATTATATGGGTGAGTCCTGGCCTATTGAAGTCGGGACACAGAGTCCACCACGAGGATTTTTGAACAATGTGTGCCCTGAACATTTGGCCTTAGGGTAGCATATCTGATAATTTATGAGAGTCCATATTTTAACTAGTAGAGGCTTACCCTTGAGCATCATCATGACAGACTGAGAGAGACAAAAATGTCAGCAATAAGAGCAGAATAAAAACGAGAGTATGTGATAAATTGGAGGGATTAATGGTTATATAGAGAGAAGATCAGAGTCTCTATCTTAGTTCCTCTCCCTCCCCCATCCCCATCTCAGGTACTGGCTAGCTAAGCCTATTTATGGAAAAATAAGTTTCTCTCTCTGGGCCTCAGTTTTCCCACCTGCAAAATAGGGATAATTGTGTTGTCATTAACAACAAATTATAAGAAATTTAAAAAATTAGTATTATCTTCAGAACAAAATATACTTTGTTTTTCAAAATTTTATAATCATCTTTTAGTATGAGCCCTCCCCCCCCGAAAGCTTGGCAAATGTGAAGTTCTAAATGTAGCCTAACTAATAAGGATGAAAACAATAACTATAAATGGATTTCAAGAGAAGAAATATTACATATGGAGTCAGAGAACTGGGCTTCAAGTTCCGACTTTGCTGCTATTGACTTGTGTGACTGGTTAAAGCAGTTCTACTGCAGAGGCTTCAATTTCCTCATAAGAGGATGGCTTGTCCCTTGCAGCTTTAAATCTATGGTCTTGTGACCTCTATAGGGGGCAATTTCCAGGGAAAAATCTATGAATTATTTCTTAGGAAAGAGAAAGTAGAGAGAGTATGCCAATCACTATGGTAACACCTGCCAAAGTCTGGTTAGCTGCATCTACTCCCCCTCTGATTTCTTTATAAAAGCTTGTTGAATCAATAAGAGAAAGGCTGTGTATTTAGGTGCAAAAATTTAATCACGTTAATCCAGCTGTGGCTTAATGTCAGGCCAGACACTTCTGCTTGACCACAGGAGGCAGATCTCCTTTTCATTTAAGGAAAGGAAATTCTAGGTTTGATGTAAGGTTAGAGGAGGGGGAAGAGTAACAGTTTCCTAATAATTGGTCATTCCTAAGTGGAAATGGGCTTTTTCAGAAGGGGATAGGCTCCCCATCACTGGAGGTTTAAAAAAAAAAGCTTCAATGACCATTTATCATATATGTTAGTGAAGGAATTATTTTTCATGTCTGGTTTGACTTAGATGGTTGCTGAGGTTTCTTCTAACTCTGAAATTCTGCATTTCTGTTCTATGAAAAATTCCTGGGGGTTTGGGTAAACTGTTCATTCAGTGTGAGTCAGTTAACTCAGTAGGAGTTAGCCGCTTCATAAGCTAATGTGGTTGTTAGCTGCCTTAACAAGATAGCATCTAAAGGTGAGAAACTGAACTCTGTACTTGTCACAGCCCATCTTTGGCACTGCACAGGATCTAGTTTTGGCCAACACATTTTAGAAGTAGCATTTACAATCTAAAAAAAATTATAATATGTACCAGTAGAATTTACAGCATAACAGACCTACCAAGGATTTATCAAGCTAGAATGGGTATGAAAAAGGGGACTAGAATGATAAAGTTTATTTGGAAATATGCCATATGAAAGTTAATGGGGAAAAACTGGTAATCTCCCAGCAGTAAGAGAAGAAAATATTATGGAAAATGTGATCATTCCCTTTGAGCACCTGAGAAGCATGTGAAAGACGAGTTTGTCTTGAATTTTTTGTCTCCTGGGATTAACGAATGAATAACAGTTAAACATAGGAAGAATTTATCAACTAGATGTTTTAAAATAAATTAGGAAAGTAGTGAGCTCTCTGTCATTGGAAGTGTTCAAATGGTCTCACAGGACTATATAATGAAGGATCACAGAATCTGTGGAAGTAAAGGAACTTTATCTCCATCAAAATGAGAAGCGTGATACACGCACACACGCACACACACACACACACACACACACACACACACACACACACACCCCAAGGCTTTGGTTTTGGTATTTTGAGCAGATTAGTGCAAATCCTATTTTGGTAATTTCCTACTTTTATGACTGAAAGAAATATACATAACCTCTTTAGACATTAATTATTAAAGGAGTAGGTTCAATCTTGAAGGACCTTTCCAGATCTACCTTTATAATCCTATAATCCTAGATGACCTCTGGAATTCTCTAATTCTGAGAATCTATAGAATTTACTCTATGATCCTGGAGTTGGATATACATGTGTTTTCACTGATATAAAGTTCTATGGAATAAAAGCCAGGAGATGAGGTACCTGTTTAACACCCCAGTCACCGAGAGAGAGGATGATTATATAAGATGACAAACTGCTCTGGTTATTAAGGTTTTTGCTTGATATCTCCTAGAAGGAAAAAAAATCTCCTCTATGGAGATTATACAACAGTATTATTCTGTCTCCACTATTTTCATATGCAGCCATGAGAAAGGATGAATCAACAAATCACTTGCCCAGCCCACACTTTTCAGAGACCTTGCTTTAAATACCATATTCTTTGAATTATTCAATAATTCTCCAGCGAGGAGTACAATGACTGTTAGTCAATCTTTATATCACCAAGCCTAGCTGAGAACACTTTGATAGATTGAAACCAAGCATCCCTTCTTAGTCATGTCATTGCCATCAATCTACTAATGAAACCCTTCACACAACTATCTGGTAGTGGTTAGACTATGGAGAGCAGAATGTAGAAACAAAGTAGAATATAACATTACATCTGTTGAGTGCACATATTGTATCAAGAATCTGAAAAAAATAGAAAAATGGGAAACAGTAGGAAAGCCTGAAATATGTGGACTTTTTCCAAATCCAATAGGCATCAGCAGACGCAAAACCAGACTTCTTAAGACAAAAGCTATTGTACCGGAGAAGGTTCTTTACCTATAGTCAGAAGATGTGAGTTCAAATTTTGACTCCAGCTTTTAGGTTTGTTATGTGACTGAACAACTCACTTAATCTTCTTCAGTCTCAGGGTTGTCATCTCCAAAATATATCAATAATTATAATTCTTGCCTCTCAGGGTCTTTAATGGGGAAAGCACTTTGTAAACCTGACAGTTCTACATAAATGAACTGGAGAAGGAAATTGCAGAAAGGAATACAGACAGGAGGAACAAGAGATAAACAGGGCAGAGTTATTAGATTTTAGGTCCACTGAGTGGAACACTATTCTTGTGTCAATGGCCAATACTCTGACCAATCTGTATGTTCTACATCATATTGTAGCATCCAGTTACTTAGAACTGAGCATGTTATCCCAGAGTTAGTCAAGGAACAATCTCAGTACTCCATGGGATGCTCTTTAGCCAGGAAAGCTCAGGTATGCTCCACCTGATATTTAAAGCAAAGGTATTGGAGTAGGTGATATGGTACCCTCCAGCTTTTGGAATCCATGAGACTCTCATCTTTAACTCTCCTAATCCTTATACAGGAGTCTAACCCATGCACTGGAGATCATGGCCTTCCTCGTTCTTTTTTGATATTTTAAGGTATAAAACATGTACAGTTTCTCAGATATACAGGATCATGCAATCAACTCAACTTTTTAGAATATGCATTTCTTTGATGACATGCTTTTCTTCAATGAGTCTCCATAAATCTTTATTTATTAGAAATTATGACCTGCTGACAGCTAATATGAAACTCTCCATTTTCACCCATGAAAAAGGGAAACAATTAGGAAACATAAAACATAGATACATATACAAATGGAGGATTCATGATACCATATATATTAAAACCTTGCTTCTTACCTGGACAGGTATGGAAAGGAAAGAAGGAAGGAAAGAAAGAAGGAAGGAAGGAAAGAAGGAAGGAAGAAAGGAAGATAATAAGGAAGGAAGGAAGAAGGAAAGTAATAAGGAAGGAAGGAAGGAAGGAAGGAAGGAAGGAAGGAAGGAAGGAAGGAAGGAAGGAAGGAAGGAAAGTAATAAGGAAGGAAGGAAAGAAGGAAGGAAGGGAGAAAAGAAGGAAGGAAGGAAAAAGGAAAGAAGAAGGAAAGAAGGAAGGAAGGAAGGGAGAAAAGAAGGAAAGACTTATTAAGTACATACTATGTGCCAGTTTCTGTGCTGAGCATTTTACAAATATCTCATTTGATCTTCAGAGAATCTTTCTGAAGCAGGTGCTATTATTAAACCCTATTAGAGTTGAGGAAGTTGAGGTAGACAAATGACTTCCCCAAGGTCACATAACTAATAAGTATCTGAGCCCAGATTTGAACTCAGATCTTCCTGATTACAGGAACAGCTCATTAGCCATTATGCCATATAGCTGCCTCAAATCTTCCCTAGGACATTTAATAGTTCTGTGACCCTGTGTTTAACCTATTCCAAGACTGAGTTTCTATATCGATAAAATGGGGATATTAATAGCACCTAATCCAACAAGTTGCTGTGAGATTTGACTGAGATTACCTACTTAAAACTTGAAAAAGATCTTCCAACATTAAAGAGTTTTATAAATAATAGCTATTACAATTTTTTGTTATTATGTTAAGTAAAGTCAGGTTCAGTTCCGGAAGACTAGGATTTTCTACCAATTTGCCCCCAGTCACTGATTTGTATCCTGGGCACTCCATTCAACTGAATCAACAGCAAGTGGGAAATGTAAAGATCTTGAAAACTGCCAGCCATTGTCAAATGATGGTGATGCTTTACCGACAGTGACAGATGACAAAGGCCATCCTGGAAAGGAAAACTAATGAAGTTTTTGGAAAAGGAAAGTGAGTCTCTTTGTGCCATCCAAGCAATCAGAAAATGTCTCTTGGTTGTCAAAGAAGGTGCTTAGTGATCTCATTGGGTAAATCCCTAAGGCAATTGCCCAAAAAGGCTGTGGTTTTTGTTTTGTTTTGTTTTTTGTTGGTTTTGCTTGTTTATGATTTCTAATTCTCTTTCTACCCCTATAGTCTAAATTCTATATAGAAAAGAAATTATTTCAACTTCTATCTTTACTTTTACAGAGCTAGCCTTAAGTAAGTAGCATCTTCCTACTACCTTCAAACATATCTACTTCTCCCCCACCCTCAGAAAACCATCACTAGGTCCTTCCATCCTATCTAGCTACAGCCCCATACCTCCCCTATCTGTGAATAAAGCCCTTGAGGAGGCCATCTAAAAGAGGCCCTGCTATTCCTGTCTCCCATCTAGCTTGCCTTCTCCAAAGTTACTAATGATTTCTTAATGGACAGATCTAAGGACCTTTTCTCAATCCTAATTCTCCTTAACCTCTCTGCCTCCTTTAACTCTAATGATTCCCTTCTTTATACTCTTCTCTCCAGGTTTTCCTGACACTACTTTCTCCTGATTCTTCTTTGAAATATCTGATCACTTCTCCGTCTCCTTGGCTGGATCTTCATCCAGGCCACTTCTGTCAACTATGTGATCCCTTAATAGTTCTATCCTAAGTTCTTTTTTCTTTTCCCTTTTTTATTTTTTTTACTTGGTAATCTCAGTATTTTACAGGAATTTAACTATTATCTCAAAGCTGAAGATTCTCAGATCTACTTAACCTACACTCATCTCTTTGCTGACCATAGCGCCCATCTCCAGCTGCCCATTTGACAACTCATATTGTATTGATCTTATCTGGGGTCATACACAATTCTGCTTTACCCAATACCAAATAAAATGCAAGCTACTTGATGCGAAAGATTTGTTCTTTTTTCTTTCCCTGCTTTTTCCAGTTAGTTGAAGGGTAAATATTTCTTCTAAAAATAGTTATTATATGAACAAAATAAAATACATACAATTTACAAGGAAACAATTCCATTGAAATATAATTTATCGGGAATCCAGGTTAAGATGGCAGCAGAGTAAAAAGCAGCTACTTGACCTCCCCTAACCCATGCATATAGGACTCCTCAAGAAGACATAAAAACAAATCCAGAGGAACAAAGGGACCACACAACAGGGTGCAGCAATGAAGGTATGTGGAATTGGGACATTTCCATGCTATAAAGGGGTAAAATAGCTCTCACTAAAATGTGAGCTGAGCAACCGCCTCCCCACCACCACCACCACCACCTACAGTGCCAAAACCAGCACAAAAGAGATAGAGCAAGATTGGGGCACCCATTAAGTCATTGGCAGCTCCAGGGCCTGTTCCTGAGAGCAGCAAGACTTAAGACCCCAAGAGGCTAAAGAACACACAGACTTTGAACACAGACCCTGAGCTCAGCCTTAGACACAGATCCTGAGAGGAAACACAGACTTGGATACTGAGCTCAGGAGTGGACATTGAGTGGGGAGCCAGCTCAGAGGAGTGCACGACTGAGGAAGCAGTGCCCTGAGACTGTTAAAGGAGCTTCAGGGAGAAGAAAAAGCAAGGGGACCACCAGGAGGCTTGACCCTGAGAACAACTAGACCTGAGACCTCAGGAGCATAAAGAGAGCAGACAGACCCTGGGTGTGAGGATAAAGCTCAGAGGACACACAGCTCAAAATGGCAAGCCACAATCAGGAACCCCAGAAGAGAAAGATCAAGAAGAAACCTTTAACACTCAAAAACTTTTACACAGAAAAAATTCAAACAACAGAGCAAACAGCAGAGGAGAACAAAGAAGTAACCATATCCAAACCTTCCCCAAAATATGAAAACGGGTCACAAGGTCTTAAAGAGTTCAAATAGGAGATTATAAGAAAGATAGAAGAGATGTGGCAAGAAAACAAGAGTTTAAAAGGCAGAATTTTGCAATTGAAAAGTGAACAAGTAAATCAATATTTTAATCTGGTCAGATATGACCAGATTAAAAAGGAAAACCAAAAGATTATAGCTGAAAGCCAGTCTCTAAAGGTTAGAATTGGGCAATTCAAAAAAGATGCCCCCAAATCAAAAGAACTGATGAGCAAATTGGAGACCAAAATCAAACAGCTGAAAAACAGGACAGACCAAATCAAAAAGGGAAATCAAAAACTTATAGCAGAAAACCAGTCTCTAAAAACAAGAATTGGGCAAGTAGAAGCCAATGATCTCTCAAGACAGAAAGAACAAATAAAACAAAGTCAAAAGACTGATAAAATAGAAGGAAATATGAAATATCTCAATGAGAAATTGACAGATCAAGAAAACAGGTCTAGAAGAGACAATTAGAGAATCATTGGTCTTCCTGAAAAAGCAGAAATTAATAGAAATTTGGACTCCATACTAGAAGAAATTATTCAGCAAAAATGCCTTGAAGTTCTATAACAAGAGGGCAATATAGACATTGAAAGGATCCATAGATCACTCTCTAAATTAGACCCTGAAAAGACAACCCCCAGGAATATAAAAGCCAAATTCAAGAGCTTCCAAGTAAAAGAAAAAATTTACAAGAAACCAGAAAGAGACAATTCAGATAGCAAGGAGCACCAATCAGGATAACACAGGGTCTGGCAGACTCCACCCTAAGATCTCAAGGCTTGGAATATGATATTCAAAAAGAAAAGAGAACGGGATCTACAACCAAGGATCACCTACCCATCAAAACTGACTACATACTTCCAGGGGAAAGCTTGAACATTAAACAAGATAGAAGAGTTCCAAGTATTTACACAGGAAAGACCAGGACTAAATGGAAAGTTCAATATCCAACAACAAAAATCAAGAAAAACATGAAAACATAAATAAGAAACAGAAGGGAAAGTTAAAAAACTCATATTTTTTAAATTTGCCTCTTTAAAGGCTACAATAAGATCTAATTATTTGTATTCCTATGTGGGGAAATGTTATGTATAATTCTCTGTAGTGAACTCTATTCACTATTAAAGTATTCACTATTATAGTAATTAGAAGAATTATTCATAGGGAGAGTTTGGAGTACTAAATGATCTAAGATGATATGGGGAGTGGGAAAGACGAGAGGGAATAGTAGAGGACAGGAAGAGAAATTTGAATAAATAAGTAAAATAGGATATTCTATTACATACAAAGAGGGCATGAGAAGGGGAGAGGATAAATACTATTATAAGACGGAGAGGAAGAGAGCATTAAGAGGTAATATTTAAACCTTACTCTCAGTGTAATCAACCCTGAGAGGGAAGAGTAACTATATTATCCATTGGGATATAAAACTCTATCTAACCCTACTGAGAAAGTCAGAAGGGATAAACCAAGGGGAGCAGGGGAGTGGAGAGGTCAAAAAAGGGAGGGGAGAAGAAGGGGGAGGGAATTCATTAGGCCTTTAAAAATAAAAAGAGGGGAATAATAAGGGAGGGGGTAGAAAGGGGAGTTAATCAAGGGAGGGGATAAGGGATACCAGCTTAAAGCAAACCAGTGTTTTAAAAGGAATTAGTGTAAGAAGAAGGGGTAGGAATAGGGGAGGATACGAAAATGTCAGCGAATGTACAACTGATAATTATAACTCTTAATGTGAATGGGATGGACTCCCTCATGAAACAGAAGCAAATAGCAGAGTGGATTAGAAACCAAAAACCTACCATATGTTGTCTATAAGAAACACATATGAGGCAGGTAGACATACACAAGTTTAAGGTTAACGGCTTGAGCAAAATCTTTTGGGTGTCAAATGAGAAAAAGAAGGCAGGAGTGGCTATTATGATTTCTGACAAAGCCAAAGTAAAAAAAGATATGATTACAAAAGACAGGAAAGGTCATTACATCCTGATTAAATGCAGTATAAACAATGAGGAAATAACACTGCTCAATATGTATGCACCAAGTGGCAGAGCATCCAAATTCATAAAAGAGAAACTGGCAGAGCTCAAGAAGGAAATAGATAGTAAAACCATACTAGTGGGAGATCTAAATATTCCTCTTTCAGATCTAGATAAATGAAACCAAAAAATAAATAAAAAAGAGGTGAGAGAGGTGAATGAAGTCCTAAAAAAATTAGATTTAATTGATATGTGGAGAAAAATAAATAGGGACAAAAAGGAATACACCTTCCTTTCAGCAGCACATGGTACATTCACAAAGATTGACCATGTAATAAGGCATAGAAACATTGCAAACAAATGCAAAAGAGCAGAAATAATAAATGTAAGCTTCTGAGATCATAATGTAATAAAAATAATAATTAGTAAGGGCACCTGGACAGGCAAATCAAAAACTAATTGGAAATTAAATGACATGCTTCTCCAAAACCAATTAGTCAAAGAAGAAATCATAGAAACAATCAACAATTTCATTGAAGAGAATGACAACGGTGAGACATCCTACCAAACTCTGTGGGATGCAGCCAAGGCAGTACTCAGGGGGAAATTTATATCCTTGAGTGCATACATTAACAAATTAAGGAGGGCAGTGATTAATGAATTGGGCATGCAACTCAAAAAATTAGAAAGCTAGCAAATTAAAAATCCCCAGATGAAAACTAAATTAGAAATACTAAAAATAAAGGGAGAAATTAATAAAATCAAAAGTAAAAGAACTATTGAATTAATAAATAAGACTAGAAGCTGGTATTTGGAAAAAAAAGATAAAATAGACAAAGTACTGGTGAATCTAATAAAAAAAAGGAAAGAAGTAAAACAAATTGACAGTATCAAAGATGAAAAGCAAGACCTCACTTCTAATGAAGGGGAAATTAAGGCAATCATTAAAAACTATTTCGCCAATTATATGGCAATAAATATAAGAATTTAGGGGATATGGATGAATATTTACAAAAATATAAATTGCCTAGATTAACAGAAGCTTGTAGAAATAATCAACAACTTTAGCAAAGTTGCAGGATACAAAATAAATGCACATAAATCATCAGCATTTCTATACATTTCCAACACATTAGAGCAGCAAGAGGTAGAAAGAGAAACACCATTTAAAATCACACTAGACAATAAAATACTTGGGAATCTATCTACCAAAACAAACACAGCAACTATACGAAAACAACTACAAAACACTTTCCAAACAAATAAAACTGAATCTAAACAATTGGAAAGCCATTGATTGCTCATGGGTAAGACGAGTTAACATAATAAAAATGACCATTCTACCCAAATTAATTTACCTATTTAGCGCCATACCTATCAAACTACCAAAAAAATTCTTTACTGAATTAGAAAAAAAATATAACAAATTCCATTTGGAATAACAAATGATCGAGAATATCAAGGTAAATAATGAAAAAAAAATGTGAAGGAAGGGGACCTAGCAGTACCAGATATTAGACTATACTATAAAGCAGCAGTCATCAAAACAATATGGTACTGGCTAAGAGACAGAAGGGAGGATCAGTGGAATAGACTTGGGGTAAATGAAATCAGCAAGACAGTGTATGATAAACCCAAAGAGCCCACCTTTTGGGGCATAAATCCACTATTTGACAAAAACTGCTGGGAAATTTGGAAAACATTATGGGAGAGATTAGGTTTAGATAAACATCTCACACCCTACACCAAGATAAATTCAGAATGGGTGAATGACTTGAATATAAAGAGGGAAACTATAAATAAGTTAAGTGAACACAGAATAGTATACGTGTCAGATCTCTGGGAAAGAAAAGATTTTAAAACCGAACAAGAGTTAGAGAAAATTACAAAGTGCAAATTAAATGGTTTTGATTATATTAAACTAAAAAGCTTTTGTACAAACAAAAACAATGTAGTCAAAATCAGACAGGAAACAACAAATTGGGAAAAAATCTTTATAACAAAAAATTCTGACAGGGGTCTAATTATTCAGATATACAAGGAGTTAAATGAATTGTATAAAAAAATCAAGCCATTCCCCAATTGATAAATGGGCAAGAGGCATGAATAGGCAATTTTCAGTTAAAGAAATCAAAACTATCAATAAATACATGAAAAAGTGTTCTAAATCTCTATTAATTAGAGAAATGCAAATCAAAACAACTCTGAGGTACCACCTCACACCTAGCAGATTGGCTAAAATGAAAGCAGGGGAGAGTAATGAATGCTGGAGGGGATGTGGCAAAACTGGGACATTAATGCATTGCTGATGGAGTTGTAAAATGATCCAACCATTCTGGCTGGCAATTTGGAATTATGCTCAAAGGGCTATAAAAGAATACCTGCCTTTGATCCAGCCATTCAATTGCAGGGTTTGAACCCCAAAGAGATCTATATAAACAGACTTGTAGGAAAATATTTATAGCTGCGCTTTTTGTGATGGCAAAAAACTAGAAAAGGAGGGTATGTCCTTCAATTGGGGAATGGCTGAACAAACTGTGGTATATGCGGGTGATGGAATACTATTGTGCTCAAAGGAATAATAAACTGGAGGAGTTCCAGGTGAACTGGAAAGACCTCCGGGAACTGATGCATAGTGAGAGGAGCAGAGCCAGAAGAACATTGTACACAGAGACTGATACACTGTGGTAAAATCGAATGTAATGGGCTCCTGTACCAGCAGCAATGCAATGACACAAGACGGCTCTGAGGAATTTATCAAAAAGAACGCTACCCACATTCAGAGGAAGGACTGCAGGAGAGGAAACATATAAGAATAACAACTGCTTGAAGGCATGGTTTGAGGCGGACATGATTGGGGATGTAGACTCGAAACTACCACACCAATGCAACTATCAACAATTTGGAAATATGTCTTGATCAATGACATATGTTAAAACCAGGGGAAATGTGCGTTGGACATGGGTGGGGGGAGAGCGGGGGGTGAAGGGGAAAGTAGGGGCATGAATCATGTAACCATGTTAAAAACAAATATTAATAAATGTTTTTAAAAAAGATACTTATTTGTTCACCTTCTCTTACTTTTGAATGTTAAGTTATTTATAATCTGCAGTCGAATCTTATCCTGCCATAGCTTCTTTAATTTGAAGTAGGTATGTTTGGCACTATGTTTAATGTTTCATATTTTAAAAGACAGATTACTTAATGCATGGTTAATTATTGAATAATATAGTCATATCTAAAATGAAATAAATGTTTTTATACATTAAAAAAAAGAATTCTTAGACTAGAGAAAATTACTGTCTGGTTTCTTGGAATTATTGAAAATAACTCTTCAGGTACAGCTAAGTGACTCCGTAGATAAAGATCCAGGGCTAGAGATAGGAAGTCCTAGGTTCAAATCTGGCTTCAGACACGTCTTAGTTGTGTGACCCTGGGCAAGTTACTTTACTCCAATTGCCTAACCTGTGTGGCTCTTCTACCTTGCAAATGATACTTAATATTGATTCTAAGATAGAAGATATTGGTTTGTTAAAAAAAGAAAATGTTCATTATATTTTTCTTTATCTCTCACAACTTCTTCCACACAAAATATGCTAAATACATGTTTGTTTATTGTATTCTAATTAGTGTCATGTTCTTACTTTTCACACTTAGAATTCATCCTCAGAGACTTTTTAAAAGAAAATTATCACAGCGAACTTCTTCCCTAACCAGTTACCATTTGATCCTTGTTCTTCCTTCATTGTCTCGCTGAGGAATTTGTTTAAATTATCAGTGACTACCCAATGGTGGGGAGGGGAGTGAGCATTTTATTCATCAGTGGAGGAAATTTGTTTTTTTTTTTTTAACACTTAATCAACTTATATCATTAAGCTATAAATCTAGCAAAGGAAATACACATGCACATGTTTGCCATTCTTGAATTCCCAGAGAAACATTTGTTTTGTTGTAGGCACTTAGAAACTGATGACTTTTTATATCTAAATATATGCACACAATTAATCACACATTTTATATATATACACATATTTATACATATTCATTTTAGTCACATGAAAATATATATCTACATCAATAAATATATTGACTCATCTATATTTAGATATATTATGTAAATGGGTTGCTATGGTGGGCATGTGTGTGTAGGTTACAGTATATTAACAGTAAAGAATTGCACAGGAGATGCTGATATCGTCATAGAGATACATGACCAAAAATGGATCTGGGATTTTCATGTAGCAAGAAAAGACAAAACAAAGTGATAGCTCCTATGCTTCAATGGAACCCAGGCAATGTCAAAAGGTCTAAATGAAGACCTCTTCCATCCCTCCTAGCATGGAGCATGGACTCTTTTGGAAGGCTTTATGGGAGGATACAAGAAATTAATAAAGAATAAAAGGGTAGGGGGCAGCTGGATGGCCCAGTGGATTGAGAATCAAGTCCAGAGATGGGAGGTCCTAGGTTCCAATCTGGCCTCAGACATTTCTTATTGTGTGACTCTGGGCAAGTCACTTGACCCCCATTGCCCACCCTTACCACTCTTCTGCCTTGGAACCAATATGTAGTATTGATTCCAAGATGGAAGGTAAAGGTTTAAAAAAAAGAATGAAAGGGTAGATATAGGTTGTGATTTGCAGTTTTGAGAAAGTATTTATATTGATGATCTCACCTATGTGTGGAAGAATGTATATGGATATTGTAGATATTTAGGGATATATTCATATTTTCAGGATACACATATATATATATGTATATGTATATATATATATATATATATATATATATATATATATGCCATATGCACATTGGTAAAGTAGGAAAAATGGATGGGAAGGATTTTGTTGGTTTTTCAAAGCCACGATATTAAGATAGATTTGGTTACTATTATCCTCATGAATAGTGGAATATGATAGATGTTAGAAGCCCTAAATGAGCAATTTTGTATATGTGATATAAAGAAAGTCATTACAGAAACATAGCAACAGAAAAAAATATGGGCTAAGTATGTCCTAATAGGAATGGATAACTCATGAATGGTCAAGTTACTTGGTAATTATGTCATGGGAAAACAATAGAAGGAACCCTCTCCCCCAGCATTCTGGATGCACTTTATATGCAGATGTACGGGAGAATATGAACAAGACTTTCACAGCATGGATGGGGCATGACTGCATTCCAATACATAGTGTTAGAATCATTGAAAGATTGAAGTGTGATTTAGATACATAAAGAAAATTATAGATTCCAAATATTCCAAAGCTCACTTTCCTTTGGACTTTGAGTCCTTCTAAAAGTCATCTGTGAATGGAATTATCACTTAGCTAATTTTGAGAAAGGTACTTAAGATGTTTCATTGTGCCTCAATATTTCCACCAAAGCATGGATGAGAAAAAATAAAAGGGAATAAAGATAAAATAAAACAATTTTGGATTAGATGTATTGAACTGATAAAATATAGATAGATAGAAATATATAGAAGAAGCAGTGTATTAGGAAGAAAAGAGTATTAATCTCATGCAATATAATAAATATTTATTAAGCTTCTGTTATGTATCAGTTATTATGCTAAGTACTGGGGATACAATTAATAAGAAGAAAGATAGGAGCTTATAATCTAATGAGGGGATTTTTCCCTCCACAAAAGGAGGGAGAAAAGTAGTAGGATAGACAGCAAGGGGGTAACCAGCAAAGAGACAGCATCCAATTCCATGGAGTAGAAACCAGGTAGAGCAGTACATGCTGATTGGAGTGAGCTGGAAATCCAATTTATGTCCTCTTTAAGGGAAGGCAGAGGAGGAGTTCAAAACTCTACCTTCTAGTCATCCAATCAGGAAACAGAAGGCTAAGAGAGATGATATCAGTCAGGACTATAGTTAGCATCCTAGTAATGGGATTAGAGACATTGTGTTAAACCTGTTAGAGACATCTTTTGCATCACATTTAGAGTCAGAAGTTCTTGGCCACTTCTTCACTTTGCCACTTGCACCTGGTTTTGAATTGGAGGTGATGATAGTGGTAATTAGTTTCTTAATCTGCATAATGAGTGGGATAGGTCTAGATCAAGGGTTCTTACTATCTGTAAATGTGTGATGGACCTTTTGGCACAAAGTCTATGGAACCCTTCTTATGTTTGTTTTTAATAACTGAATACATTTAAATTATAGGTAAATGAAAATAAAGATATAACCTTTTCCCTATATGATTTCTGTAGACTACTCCCCATGCCCCCACTATACAACACACACACACACACACACACACACACACACACACACACACACACACACACAATCTGTCCTTTATCTCTTTGGTAGTTCATGGAATCCTGAATTTTTTTTACTGATCTGGACACTTTCTGAGTTCCTGCCAGTTCTAATATCAATAGAAGTAGAAGAAGGGAGAAAAGGGAGTTTTCATGAGAATATGGATTAGCCTTATTTCTGCTAAGCACTAGAAGGCAAAACTATTATCAATGAATGAAAGTCTCAAAAAGCCAGATGTTGCGTCAATATTCAAAAGTAAACAAAACTTCATAAGATTTGGAGCTGTCCAAAAATTAAAATGAACCCTTTGGAAGATAAAGAGTTCTTGGAAATCTTCTAAAAAAGGTTGAATGGCCATTTTGCTCATGAGGAAAACGAGGCATAGAAAAACTACATGAAGTAGATTCCTGCTCTAATTCTGGGCTTAGATATGCATGGTATGTTCAAGTCAATATTCCCAATAACTTGGGGGAAATCCATTTTTAAAAAAACAATCAAGTGTCATACATTGAATCAGAGGGGAACAGTCTTTGATCTTTGTTAAAGGTTTCACTCATGTAGTATATCCATCATTAATGGAAAGATAAGGTCAGAGCATTCCAGGATCTGTGGTTTGTGGTTTTGAATCCTGGTGGCTCCTGTTGCTCAGCCCCCACTCTTTCTTTTTCTTCCCAAGCAATGACATTTTTGTTTTATTGAGCCCCTGGTGAGAGAAGAGGAGGGTGGATGTATGGTGCACAGCTGTCATGCTGATTCATAGAATGAGACTGTAGAACTGGAAAGGCCTTAAGAGATCATCAAGAATATTTGCTCCAGTAGAATAGTCTTTTTACAGAAAAGGAAACTGAATTTCAGTGGAAAGTAACTTACCTTAGGCCCAAAGTGTGTGCCAAGTTCCTGCTTAAATGTAAGTCAGAAGATTGTAAACTGCAAGCTATTAGGGTATTAAAAATTTTCAAGTTCAATCTTCCTCCCGTTTTTCAGAGGAGTGAAATGAGACACAGAAAGACTAAGTGACTTGCCCTGGGGCACATGTGTGCTAAGTGTCTTAGGCAGTAATTCAATCCTCATCATCTTGATTCCAAGAGTATACACATATACCCTCCATTAAATATACATATATATTTTCTGTGAATATGCACATATGTGTATAATAAATATTAGTATATACACACATACAGTCAAACCACAACTTTTGACTTTTGTGGAGGTAACATTCTTAGAAAATGGCTCAAAAGTCAAAAATGCAAATGTTGATACATTGAACCTTTGAGGTAATAGATAGTTAGCTTCCTCAGACTCCTAGAACCTATAATCTATAACCCTTTGAGAGAAATCATTGAAAATATACTTTGCTCCATACAATTCTTTATAACAAAACATTCATTAAGTCTCATACTATGCATCTTCCCTATCAGAATAAATATGAAATAACTCATAAAATGCTGGGGATAAGAGAGGCAAACCTGGACCTCCTAGGAAGGAGCAAGAACAGCAATATCAGAAAAACTATGGGATGAAAAAGGTAAATGGGAACTTACTATCTCTAATATCCTTCTTGACTCTGTGACATCCCTTATGTTTTCATTCTATGAATATTATATACTATTACAAACTTTTAGGCCTGAAAACAATCTTTGATTTCATCCAGGACATTCACTCTCTACTTATACTAGGAATCCAAGGACATGAAAAGCCAGTTAAAGAATTAGTGTAGTTTTTTGTTCCAGATGTTTCTTTTCTTGGGGGGGGGTTGGTATAGGGTTGAAAGTGAGAAAGAGAGAGAGAGAAAGAGAGAGAGAAAGAGAGAGAGAGAGAGAGAGAGAGAGAGAGAGAGAGAGAGAGAGAGANAGAGAGAGAGAGAGAGAGAGAGAGAGAGAGAGAGAGAGAGAGAGAGAGAGAGAGAGATTATGGAAAGAGATCATGAGAAAAAGACTGATTTTCAGCCGAGAGAAAACCTTGCCATCCCCCCAAAATTACAAAACTATATATATATATATATATGCTTTTACCCAAAGATACCTCTAGTAGGCCTACATCCCAGAGAAAAAAGAATATGGTCCTTAAGTAGAAAAAGATTTTTGTTTGTTTTTTCCTACAGCAAAGGGCTATACAGAAACTAAGACAGAGCCTATTATTTGGAGGATGAGTGAGCAATTATTGCATGTGAAAGTAATGGAATAGTATTGTTCTGTAAAAATGATTAAAGGGTTGATTTCAGAGTAGGATGAGAAGATTTATATGAACTGATGCAGAATAAGGCAAAACAACAAGAAAGCAATTTGATTTGTGACAACATTTTAAATTCCACCTGATCATAGTAAATAATCCTCATGATCACTTGCTGGAGTCTTTTTGCTAGCATTATATTTAAGATTTTTGCATTTATGTTCATTAAGAAGGTTGATCTGTAGTTTTCTTTACATGTTTTTTTGTCTCCCTGACTTTGAAATCAGTACCATATTTTTGTCATAAAAGGACTTTCATAAAACTCCTTCATTGATTATTTTGTCAAATAGTATGTATAGTATTAGGATTAGCCATTAATTAAATGCTTTGGTGGAATTCACTATTGAATCCATCTGGCCCTGTGGATTTTTTCTTAAGGAGTTCTTTGATGGCTTGTTCAATTTCTATTTCTGATATGGGATTGAGTATTATATATTTCATCTTCTGTTAATCTATGCAGTTTATATTTTTGTAAATATTCCTCTTTATCACCTAGATTGCCATATCTGTTGCCATATAATTGGGCACAATAGTTCTTAATAATTACCTTAATTTCCTCTTCATTAGAGGTGAGGTTGCCTTTTTCATCTTTGAGACTGTTAATTTGGTTTTCTTCTTTCCTTTTTTTATTAGATTAACCAGTACTTTATTGATTTTGTTTTTTCAAAGTACCAGCTCCTAGTTTTATTTATTAATTAAATATTTCTTTTACTTTTAATTCTATTAATTTCTCCTTTAATTTTTAGTATGTCCAATTTAGTTTTTATCTGGGGATTTTTAATGTTTTCTGTCTAGTTTTTTTTTAATTTGCATGCCCAATTCATTGACCTCTTCCCTCTCTGATTTATTGATATATGCACTCATGGATATGAAATTTCTCCTGAGTATTGCTTTGGTTGTATCCTATATATTTTGATATAATGGCTCCTCATTGTCATTCTCTCAAATGAAATTATTAATTGTTTCTATTGGTTTTTCTTTAACCAATTTTGGAGAATCACATTATTTAATTTCCAATGAATTTTTGATTTACCTCTCCATGTACCCTTACTAATTATTATTTTTATTGCATTATGATCTGAAACAGTTGCATTTATTATTTCTGCTTTTTTGCATTTGTTTACTATGTTTTTATGCCCTACTACATGGTCAGTCTTTGTGAATGTACCATGTGCTGCTGAAAAGAAAGTGTTTTCCTTTTTGTCTCTATTTTTCTCTATATATCTATTACCTCAAATTTTTCCAAGATTTCATTCACATCTCTTACATTTTTCTTATTTATTTTTTGACTTGATTTCTTTTAGAGGAAGCTTCAGGTCTCCCACTAGTATAGTTTTACTAACTATTTCCTCCTTAAGTTCCAATAGTTTCTCCTTTAAAAATCTGGATGCTATACCATTTGGTGCATACACATTGAGTACTGCTATTTTCTCATTGTCAATACTGCCTTTTATCAGGATTCAATTACTTTCCCTATCTCATTTAATCAGATCTATTTTTACTTTGGCTTTGTCAGATATCATGATTGTGACTCCTACCTTCTTTTTCTTAGTGGATATCAATTAAATTTTACTCTAGCCTCTTACCTTTACCCTGTTTGTGTCTACCTGCCTCATATGTGTTTCTTGTAGATAACATATGGTAGAATTTTGGTTTCTAATCCAATGTGCTATTTACTTCCATTTTATGGGTGAGTTCATCCCATTCACATTCAGAGTTATGATTACCACCAGTGTATTACCCATCATTTTGTTTTCCTCTTTAAGTACTACCCTTCCTTCTTTCACTATTTCTTTCTACACCAGTGTTTTGCTTTTAATCAGTCCCCCTATTTCCTATCCTTATTTTACTTCCCTTTCCACCCCCTCCCTTCTTAGTCCTATAATTTTTCTTTAGGGTCTATTAAATATCCTTCCCCATCTCTTTACCTCCCTTTTGGTAGTCCTTGCCCCTCTCCCCTCCTTCTTTTTTCTCTCTCAACTTCCCTGTAGGGTAAGATAAAATTCTATACCCTGATGGATCTAGGTGCTCTTCCCTCTCAGAATTGATTCCACTGAGAGTAAGATTTAAGTATTATTTATTACCATTGTCTTCTTCTCCTTCTTATAATAGTATTCTTCTCCTTCCACTCCCATACACCTCTTTAAGGGGTATAATTTATCCTATTTTTCTTATTCCTTTAGGTTTCTTTTGGTGTCATCTTCTATCCCCCCCTTTTTTACATATCATCTTAAGCCACTTAGTACCCCAACATATATCTATCAATAATTCATCTATCTATTATGATAGTGAAAACAATCTCTGAGAGTTACAAATATCATTTTTCCATATAGGAATAAAAACAATTTGACCTTACCGAAGTCCTTAACTTTTTTTTTCCCCTTTCTTGCTTGCCTTTTCATATTTCTCTTGAATTTTTTATTTGGATAGCAAATTTTCTGTTCAGTTCTGGTCTTTTCTTTAGGAATACTTGGAAATCTGCTATTTTGTTAAATTCCCATACTTTCCCCTTGAAGTATATAGTCAGTTTTGATGAGTAGGTGGTCCTTGGCTGTAGACCCAGTTCTCTTGCCTTTTTGAATATCAAATTCGAAGTATTGTGGTCCTTTCCTCGGAAGCTGCCAGATCCCGTGTTATCCTGACTGGGGCTCCTTGATATCTGAATTATCTCTTTCTGTCTTCTTGAAATATTTTCTTCTTGGCTTAGAAGCTCTTGAATTTGGCAATTACGTTCTTGGGGGTTATCTTTTGATGATTTAATATAGAGGGTGATCTTTCATTACAGACTCTTTCAATGTCTATTTTGCCCTCTTGTTCAAGCATATCAGGGCAATTTTCTTGGATAATTTCTTGTAATGTAATGTCAAGGCTTCTGTTTTTTTCTATGTTTTCATGTAGACCAATGATTCTCAAATTGTCTCTCCTGGACCTGTTTTCTAAGTCAGTTGTCTTTTCAATGAAATATTTCGTGTTTCCTTCTATTTTTTTATTCTTTTGATTTTGCTTTAATAATTCTTTCTGTCTTATGAGGTCATTAGCTTCTACTTGTCCAATTCTAGTCTCTAAAGACTGGTTTTCAGCTATGATCTTTTTGATTTTCCTTTTCAGTTTGGTCCATTCTGCTTTTCATGGTTTCCAGCAGGTTAATTCTGGTCTCCAATTTGCTTATTACTTCATGTGATTTCTGTGTTTCCTTTTCCATGTGGGAGATTCAATTCTGTCTTTTAAATTGTTATTTTCTTTTTGAATTATTTGCATTTCTATTTCCCACTTTTCCACCCATTTTTGTTCTATGTTTCTTACTTGGTTCTTGAACTCCATTTTGAGTTCCTCAGGAGCTTGTGACAAATTTCTATTTTTTTTTTGGAAAGTTTGGTTGTGTTTGCTTGTTTGTCTCTCTCTGCTGTCACCTCTGTACTCTGCTCCTTTTCTCCATAGAAGTTAGCCAAACAGCATCTAGGGCTTTTTTTTTGGGTACTTGTGGACTGTGGTTCCTTCATGTTGGTAGCCATTGCTGTGCTCAGTTTTTTTCCCTCTGAATTATGTTGGCTTCTCAGTAAGATGTCTGAGTGAGGTGGGTAGGCAGTATTTGGTGTAGTGGGCTTTAAAGAGTCTTGCCCTGAGGCTATTTTTCCAGTCTCCATTACATCTGCCATGGCCAGCCTGGGTCTGCCCTGTCTCCAAGCTCAATGCTTCTCAGCCTTGGGTCCCAAGTCTAGCCACCAAGGCCCTGTGCTTCCCTCTGAGGTAAAAATGTGGTACCCTCAGCCAGCCCCCAAGAATTTAGAGATTGTCCCAGCCCTCACTCTGACTCTGGCAGGGTAGGTGGTATGGGTGAGGGGTAATCAGCTCACACTTTGGTAGATGTAATTTTAACCCCTTATACCTTGACGATGTCCAAACCCTGCCTACCTTCAAGGCTGTACCCCTTGGCAGAACGCCTTCCCTTGTCTGATTTTGACGTTTGTCTTTTTGAGATGCTTTGTTGTGATCAGTAGTAGGAAGAATCATGAAGTTCCTTCTACTCTACAGCCATCTTATCCTAGGATTCTACAACACTTTAAAATGATAAAAACACAAGTATTATAATCAATACAATAATGAACTTGAAGGCTCCATAAGAAAGCATGCTATCCATAACTATTAGTAGAAATGAGAGACTAAATAGCCAGAGCGAAGAATATTTTTGGACAGGGTCAACATTTTGCTTTACTATGAATAATTGTTACATAGTTTTGTTTTGTTTTGTTCCTTTTATCAATGGGGGAGAGGTGAGAGAGAGAATAAAATGATAACTAAAAAATAATTTAAAATTTTGAATCCTACTCTACCATTCTTTTAAACCCTTTCCTTCAATTTTAGAATCAATACTGTGTATTGGTTCTAAGAAGAAGATTAGTAAAGGCTAGTTCATGGGTTTTAAGTGACTTGCCCAGGGTCACATAGCCAGAAAGTGTCTAGGATCAGATTTGAACCCAGGACCTCCCATCTCTAGGCCTGTTTCTCAATCTGCTGAACCATATAGCTGCCTCTATTCCATTCCCTCCAATTTGTTTCTTCTCTTCAGCTATTAATGTTGATAAAAGGAAAATTTTAAAACAATTACTTTTTATTATTCTACATTTGAAAAAGGGCATTAATAAAATGGGATACACCGAAATCAGGCTATTGAAGGATGTCAAGTTCATTCCATATAAGAATCCACTATAGGATCTAGAGAGTTTTAGCCTGGAGAAGAAAAGACTCAGATTTGGGGGAGGGTAACATTGAACTTTATTGAGCTCTATTGAACTATATGAAGATGTATCAGGTGGAACAAAGATTCTATTTGTTCTGCAAGTCTCTGGGGAGCAGGTGAACGGAAGTTGCAAAGAATCAAGCTTAGAAATCAGTAAAAATGCCCTTTTAGAGATATCCTAAAAGGAAATGGACTACCTTATGAAGTGACTGGTTCTCCCCTTTTATGAAGGTAGTTTGGATGACTTCTTGTGGAAGAGGCCAATAAGGGATCATTGTTCATGTATGATTGGGTTTAGATGGCCTCTGAGGCCAATGTGGAAGTTCTGTTATTCTGTGTTTCTGGAGGCTCTGAGGCTCTCCATAAGTTAAGGCAAAGATCCAAGCCTTTAATTGAGCAAGCTCTGGTTGGAAGACTGCTAGTGGAAAAAGAGTAGGATTGGAGCATATTTCCAGGGAGCCCCTTGCCACAATTGCAAAACATGCAACATAAAAACTGGGACATTTCTGGTTTTCATCAAGCATTTAAGAATATCTGGGATAAAATTAGGAGAGAAAAAATATCATCATATAGCCCTCCTTAAAAAAATTCAGGGGCTGGCAAGCAACTGTGTCAAACCAACTATATAGGAAGCAAAAGATTCCATCAGCCATCCAGATGTTTGGCATTGCCTAGACCCAACAAGCAGACGTTAGGACATGTCTTACACTTGCTAGCCAGATGTTATGCCATCTCATAGACAACCCAAGTGATTGTTCTTCTCTCTTGGTGACATCTCTTCTTTTTCATTCTTCCTTTTATTACCCTGATGGAAGAATGCTTTAATTTATTCAGCCTGTGAGAGCTCATTAGCTGACTTTTATTTTCTGCCCATCTGTGATGAGTTTCATTTGGAAGATAGATTCAAATCCCTACTATTTCTTTAAAGAAAAGTCATGATTTACTGTAGCAAGAGAAAAAGCTCCCCTCTTTTATTAAAAAGATATGAAAAAAATCACTTAATTCACAATATTTCTACCCTGTGAACTCTAAGAGTTTCATTAAATGCTAGGTTTTTAGGGCTGCTAGGAGAGGATGAAATTTGAATGAGGGAAGTATTTCGGTCCAGAAAACAAATTTGAATGAGGAGAATATTCAGTACAGGAAACAACTTTCTGAGGGTTAGGCTTCTGATTCTGTACCAGCCATTGAAGAGAATTTTCTGAAAAATAGATGTATTGAGAGAGGTCTTAGCCCTCCCCCTTCTCATGGTCTGCACTAAATGATAATCTAATCTCTTGTAACAAATAGGAGGCTCTTGACAATGACAGAATCTGTAGGGCCTGCCCCCAGCTCAGGTTATTTTCCTGTAACATAGACTGCCTCCCTCTTCATCATTCACTCTGTTGCTTTTCATCTTGTGCAGAGAATACTACTGTCTCTCACTAATCAAATCTGTAACTTCTCAGGTGCCCCAGAGAAGATCAGGTTCAGATGATTGCTCCTGTACTCATCAAGTAAATCATCTCCAGTGGAAGAGATTTCTTCCCACCTCCCCCCACCCAACCCTTAATCCTACTTTGGTGGAATTTCTAATTATTCAGATAGCATTCTGATATTAATAAATGACTGTAGCAAGGTGTGAGACCTGCCCAACCTAAAATAGGGATCTGTACCAAATTAATCTATTTCTTTAATTTATCAGCTATATCCCACCACCCCTAAAAGCCCATTTCCTCCAAGACTCTATGCTCAGACTCTCTGTTTTTCATGCTAAGCTCTGTCCCTAGGCAGTCACATCTCATTTCAAAGATACAATCATCACTTTTGCTTAGACAATTTCAAATCTAAGTCCAGTTTTCCCCTTGACCTCTGCTGAATCTTAGGTTCCCATATGATAGCTAGTCAGCTCTAAGTAGAAGTCTAATAGTCATCTCAAAGGCACCATGTCCAAATCCGAATTTATCATAGAATTATAGGATAATAGGAGCATAGATTTACAGCCATGAGGTACACTGGGTATCATCAAGCACAATGCCATCATTTTACAAATGAAGAAGCTGAGGCAGAAAGTGGTTAAGGGATTTGGCTAGGATCTGACAACCAGTAAATTACTTGAGGTGTGATTTGAATTCAAGTCTTTCTGATTCTAAATCCAACATTCTGTCTATTGGAATGAACAAGATGACTCTCAAATTTTGCCTTAATCTTGCCTCTTATTCCAAATTCCATATTTCTGGTGGTTACATGACTATCTTCACAATCACCCAACTTTGACTTCTTGATCCTCACACACACACACACACACACACACACACACATACATACACACACAGAGTATAGATTAATAGATAAATAGATACAAATGTAGATGCGTATAGTTACACATATATACTATGTATATATTTTATACACACACATATATAAAGGAATATGGCCATATATGCATCTTAATAAACAAGATAAACCAAAACAACTCAAATGGGGTCATGAAAGATCAGACATGACTAAACAACACCCCAAATGGGACTAGTATCCAAGTGTCTAGTGTTTCTTGCATATGATCAGGTTTACATAGCTTTGATTGATTTGGATATAAGAAGAAAATGGAAGAAAGCCTCTTCCTACCTGTCTAGTCTTCTTAACTGTAATCCCTTCCACACATTCTACAGACTAGTTACATTGACCTACTTGAGCTACTTGGCTTTGACATTCCATCTGCTACTTCCTTACCCTTGTCCTGGCTGTTCCCCATGTCCAGAATGCTCTCTTCTTGCACCTCCATATGTTAACTTCTTTGTCTTACTTCAAGATTCAATCAAGTACAACTTTCTTCAGGAAGTCTCTTCTGATACTCATGGTTCCTAGTGACTTCTTCCAAATTGCTTTCTATCTATCTAATCTATGTCTTTATGAACATAATTCTTTGCATATAATGTCTCTCTTTTAGGAATTGAGCTACAGAGGGCAAAGACTGGACTATATTTCTGCCTTTCTTCATATCGCTGGTGTTTAACACAGCACATGACACATAACACTTTGTAAATGCTTACTGATTAACTGACTACCCTCACTCAGGGTTCTTCCTCTTCATATTCTTTATTTGTACCAACAGAGACAGGTAGACAGACACAGATGGAGAGAGACAAAGATAAATATGAGAGAGAGAGAGAGAGAGAGAGAGAGAGAGAGAGAGAGAGAGAGAGAGAGAGAGAGAGAAAGTTCAGATACCTACATTAGTGATGTTTACAACTCAAACCAGCCATATGCTAGATTCCATGTATCTGACACTATCTTCTTGAAAAATGGGATAGTACTGCATTTTCTGCATTCCAAGTTCTAAACACGATCTGGTGAAAACTGGAGATAAATCTTTTTCCGGTGGTGAATAAATTTTCAATCAAAAGATTTCCATTGTATTAATAACAGAAATAGATGCCAATAAGAATCCATTAAAATGAAAAAGTTTAAAGTGAAACATCTTAATAACTTTATGGTTCACAAAATATGGAAATACATTGTCCCATCGACATACTCTAAGCCTGCATGGTCAATTTTTCAGAATTGAGATTAATCTCCTATATCACTTAAATTTATATTTATATTTCTGAAAAATTTATGTTTCTTTCTGTGTCTATTCCCATTCCCTTCTCAGAGAGTTTTATTTACAACAAATAACTAAAAAGAAAAGGAGAAAGATGTGGAAAATGAGCAGAACTAATTGACGAACCAGAGACAGCTGAAATCATTATACAAAGTTCTATGTGTCACCAAATAGTATCCTCTTTGAAAGAAAAGTATTACCCACCTCTGGTTACAGACTCACATTTCCCCACTTTGAGCTTCATAACCACCCTCACCCCCCCCCAGTACAACTGACCCAGGGACACATATTGTTCTTGGTCCTCAATAAGATGCTGTTGATTAGTTATTTTTTCAGTTCTGTCTGATTTTTTTATGATCCCTTTTGAGGTTTTCTTGGCAAAGATACTGGAATCATTTGTCATTGCTTTCCCAGCTCATTTTACAAATCAGAAAACTGAAGCAAATAGGACTGAGTGACTTGTCCAGGTCTCATAGCTATTAAATATCAGAAGCTGGATTTGAACTCAGATAGATGAATCATTTTTGACTCCAGGCTGGACACTCTACCCTCCATGCCATTTAGCCACCTCCTTAATAAGATAGCAAGATTCAAAGCTAGAAGGAATTTGGAGAAAATCTAGTCTACTTTCCCAATTTTACAGATGGGAAAACTAATTCTCACCAAGTGTTAGGAGCTGCCCAATTAGATATATTTGAAAATATCACTATTCTAAATCCACAGCTTTTTTTACTTATCCTTGAATGGAATTAGAAAAGGGACAATAATAACTTGCCCCTCAGTCCTGTCAGAATAATATGTCAGTATATCTAAGTATCATTTTTCTTTGAATTTTTCATGTTTTCCTTTTCTCAATATATAATATACCCTAGTACTTTTTTAATCCCATAATTGTCCATCCATTTCCCAACTGATGAATATATTCTTTCTTTCTAGTTTTTCTTTTGACTTTTTGTTAACAGAAAAGTATTATAACTATTTTGTTCTGTATGGAACCTTTCTTCTTGCCTTTGACCTCCTTCAGATATATTCTTCTCTAAGAGGGAATCTCTGGCTCAAAGCTTCCAAATAACTTAACAACTTTCCTTACATAATTCCAAGTTGTTTTCCAGAATGGTTTAGATTAATTCACACCTCCATAAACAATGTCTTAGTGTACTTGACTTCCCACACCCTCTCTAACACACTTTTCATCTTTCTTGCTTCTTTCCTAACATAAGGGATGTGAAATAAAACTTCAAACTTATTTTTATTTGCTTTTGTATAATCATTTGTTATTTTTAGAATATTCTCATGGGTTTTGATTCCTTTAGTTTTCTACCAATTGTTGTTTAGACTCCGTAGTATCCAACACTTCATGACCCCATTTAGGGTTTTCTTGACAGATATAATGAAGTGCTTTGTCACTTCCGTCTCTAGCTCATTTTACAGATGAGGAAACTGAGGCAAATAGAATTAAGTTACTTGTCTGGGGTTTGTCTAATAAGTGTCTGACACTATATTTGATAGCAAGTCTTCCCAACTCCAGCCCCAGTGCTCTATTCCCTGCACCATCTAATTTTTTTTATAAATATCATCATTTCCCAATATATCCCTGCCTTCTGTCAACTCCAGACTGAATCTTTCCTAGTAACAACATGTCTATTCTTTTCAAAAGTGCTCATTCAACTCAATGGACTACTTATCTCTTGGAAGAATAATACAGCTGACAATTTTTGAAAAATTCTAAGAAGGAAGAGAAGTAATTTTTTCTGTGTTTATATAATACATATTAATGTACCTGAAACCAGCAATGACCACTTTGGTTGAGGTTTCAATACATTATTTTCTTAAAGAATAAATGCTGGATCAATATGCCTCAATTTCTGACCCGAATGAAAAGGAAACCCAAGTCCCAAGTTTGAAAAATCCATTGCCACTCAAAGTAGTAAAAATTGACTTGAACATTCTAGTAAATTTTCCAAGCAGAAATTTATCTTCATTAATTTAACTCAAAAAGAGACCAAAATTGAGCTATGAAAGAGACAAAGCCAAATGCAGATCAAAAGATTCTATTTTTCACTTTAGTTTACTTGTGTTTTTATATGGGGTTTTGTTTTACATGAGTATTCTCTCACAACAATGACTAATATGGAAGTATGTCTTGCATGATAATACATGTATAACCCAGATCAAATTGCTTACCACCTCTGGAAGGGAGGAGGGAAGGGAAGGACAACAGGTGACAATTTGAATCTTTTAAGTTGAGAAAAACGAAGTCGAAAATTGTTATTACATGTAATCAGGAGAACATTTTTTTAAATAGATGAGAATAAAAGAAGAGAAAGAAAAATTGTTAGATATATTAACTTAAGTGAAGTTCCAATTAAAGTTTCAACTTTGCCCCTAATTAAATATGTGACTTCTTATATGCAAATTGGCTACTCTGTATCTTACTTTCCTCACCTGCAGGGTGGGAATAATAATGCCTCACCTGCCTACCTCCTAGTCAGTCAACAATCATTTGTAAAGCATATTTTAGGGTTGAATTCCTGGGGATCCAGTATTAAGATCAAATGAGGCAGAGTGCTCATAATTTATGAAATAGTTTGACAAATTGTGCCATGTGAATATAATAAAGTATTATTGTACTTCAAGAAATGATAAAAGGAAAAGAGTTTCTGAGAAATCTGGAAAGACTGGTACGAATTGATACAGGACAAAGTGGTCAGAATCAAAAGAATGACTTATAATAATAGCAACACTCAAAGACAGACAGTTTTTAAAGACCTAAAAATATCTTTGCAATGTAATCAGCAACCATAATTCTGATGAACTCATGAGAAATGGTACTACCCTCTTCCTGACAGAAAGATAGGTAATGACAAAACAAGATGAAAAATGAAGATATATCTATGCAAATGACCAATGTGGGAATTCATTTTGCTTGATAATATGTATTTGATATATGTTTTTCCTCCCAATGTGTGAATGGCCAGAGGGAGGAAAAATAAATGCTTATTTATTACATGATGAATAAAAAGTAAAAATAAAATAAATAAATTACATTATAAATACATGAAGATGAAATAAGAATTTGATTTGAAAACTCTTAGAAAGCCATACGGTACCAGATAAAAGGAAAGTACTAATTACATCATGTCTCATTTTGAGTCTCTTAATAGCCTCAATTTCATTTTTTATTCCTAAATTCGGGATTTCTCCTCTCCTCCAAATATTGCTCTTACAGCTGTAGGAAATGTGATGATGTTTCCTTCTTGTGGCATTAAACATGGCAAGGTTGTTTCCCAGAGGGCAGCAAGAAAAGCAAACCATTCATTACCTTTGTAAGGTTCCTTTTTGTGTTTAAAGTTTTAGACAAAACGTGATACACAAAATACCAACTAGAAAGTTCCCAAGTGGATTCTGCTCAAGATTAGCCAACCCCAGTTTGTGCTCAGGAGGCTGTTTGCCCTGTTTGCCCTTGTACCTGGGGTAGAGTCAGTTTCATCAAAACAGATATTAAGTCGGAAACAGGTTAAGCCCACAAGCGACATCTCTTAGTCATGTCACTATAGATAAACTCCTTAGAAGCCTCTCTGAACTCCAAGGACCTAATCTACAAAATTGGGATAATTAGCCAGTAAAAAAAAGACTGAAGAAACAAGGGCTCTGTGCTGGAATTGCAAAGATCTATAGAAACTTAGCATTGTTTTTAGACCTGATGACTATTCAGATGATCTCTTAGGGCTTTCTCCTAAAGCTTTAAATTAAAGACTTCCCTGTGCTAAGAAAGCTGGCTGAGGGAAGGAGAAAATGCCAGCCCTTGGTTTGGATGGTCTCCAGTCACCCAATCTAACAAGCAAAAACAAAAGAAGCCAGAAGCAGTCATATCCTGTAGAAAGCTTCATAATGGCTCCACAATGGAACCTAAACAAACAAATGAATGAGTAAATACAAGGATTAATATGATTGAAATTTATGGCAATATAAAATGTACTTTCATATAATATGATTTAAAATATAACATAATGCAACAAAACATATCATGTAATGAAATGTAATATGTAACAAATTATATCATGTAACAAAATGGAATAGAATATATGATATAATATGATATAATATAATGTAATGTAATGTAATATATAATCTTCTTTTGCTAGGAGTAAGAAGATCTCGCTTTGTCCCATGTGTTCTCTAGTCACATATACATATATTTCCCTATAAATTTGCTTTCAGTTAGTGCCTATTCCTTTAACAGATTCTGCATATATTTGTGGCAGAGTTGCTTGGGCAGGAATACTTTACCAGTCATTGCTATATCTTCTCAGCAAATCCATTCTCTGAAAGCTAACAGAGTCAACTGATATTGTTGGGGAGCACACTGCTTGAAGATCATGAACAATTGTCCAAGAACTATAGCCACTTGAGATAATACTTCAGACTTTGAAAATAGGAAGCAGCCACTTCCTGGTTATCTGGAATTCCAATGAGAGTTCATGTTAAGGGAACAGTTCCTTTACAAGTAAAAAGAAGATCATTTGAAGAGGAAGTAATCATTTGGAAGTTAGAGAGCTCAAGACATCTACCACTAAAGGATGGAGCACCTGAGCAGAGCATTGGAGAAAACAAAAGAGACAAAGAGGCAGAGAGAAGGAGAGAAAGCCTGAGCAAAGGATGGAAGGTGGGAGGTGAAATTCCAAGTTCATAGAAAAGCAAATAGGTCCACATTTTCTATTTTCTCCTTCAATGTCAGCTGTCATTTCTTGTTGCTATCACAGTGCTTCCAGGAGCTCTTGTTGCCTCCAGTTTGTTCCTTTGAGACTGCTTCAGGCTGAGAAACCTGATAACCAGGATTCCTAAAATCATGTGTAAAGTAAGCACAAATAGGCTCTAGGTAAGGGCCTGAAGGGATCTCCTTAGACTAATATGCAGAGGAAAACAAACAAAACATGCACCCTATTTTTGACATCTATTTTGACTGATCAAATGTCTTTTCCCCTCCTTTTTCCTCTTCTCGACTGTTCTGTATATAACTGATTTGGCATTAAGTGAGAAATGGCTAGGTTTATATAACATGGAGAGACTTGTATTAGTCATGTTACTACAATAATTGAGTAGATGGTGTTGGGTAATGGCTTGCACTGCTGATGTCTACATAACAGAATAGATACTATAAACTATTATTTTTATCTCTGAATCTAAAATTGGATGGCAGGCAATGCTGAATGCCCTCCAAGAATATGAGAAGGTAGAGTTCTTTCTCATAAGTCCTTCAGAGTTGTCCTGGGTCATTGCATTGCTGCTAGTATAAAAGTCCATTACATTCAATTTTACCACAGTGTATCTGTCTCTGTGTACAATGTTCTCCTGGATCTGCTCCTTCACTCTGCATCAATTCCTGGAGGTCATTCCAGTTCACATGGAATTCCTCCAATTTATTGTTCCTTTATTTATGAGAAAGAATGCTACCCACATTCAGAGGAAGAACTACAGGAGTGGAAACACAGAAGAAAAACAATTGCTTGCACACATGGGTTGATGCAGACCCGATTTGGATGTAGGCTCTTAATGAACTCCTTAGAATAATTATCAATTATTTGGAAATAGGTCTTGATCAACAACACATGAAGAAACAAGTGGAAATGTGTGTTGGCTAGGGGGTTGGGGGTGGGGAGAGAAAGAACAAGAACATGAATCATGTAACCATGGAAAACATTTTGTAAAAAATTAAAAATTAAATTAAAAATTAAATTAAAGCAAAAACAACAACAACAAAAAGAATATGAGAAGGCCAGCAACTTAGGTAGCTAGGGAAAAGGGCTCTGTTCTCTCAGCTTAGTTTGAGTTTGTACTTTCTTTTTGTCTTTTGTTATTGTTCAGTTATTTTTCAGTTGTGCCAGACTCTACTGGGGTTTTCTTGGCCAAAAATATTAGAGTAGCTTTCTATTTCCTTCTTCAGCTCATTTTACAGATGAGGAAACTGAGGCAAATAGGGTGAAGTGATTTGCCCTGGATCATACATCTAATAAGTGTCAGAAGCCAGATTTGAACTCAAGATCCCGTGTTCTATCCATTGTGTCATTTTGTCCTTTAAATGACTGCTTTCAATTATTTAGAGTAAACCTTTCAATGAAAACACCGTGTTATGGACCCCTATGCTAAGGAGTTTGGACCCACTCACATATACATCTTTGCTAGATACTGCCTTTGTCCAATTTTGAGCGCTTCTAGCTCTTCCTTCACTTGAAATATTCAACTCTCTCTCCTTCAGGAAAAAGCAGGTGTTGTCATGATTTCTTAGCTTAAATCTTTTAGGTAGGTTTGTTTTTGGTGGGTGGAAGAAGCAGAGAATCCCTTGCCCTATATCTAGCTGAAATCATGTTCTCAAAGATGAAGCTTTTTATCTTCTAGTCAGCCATCAGTGGCAAAACCTACTAGAACAAAGAGAGAGGTCATTCCACATTGCTAATATCCTGAGGCTTCCTCTTTTCTTTGGTGCCTACATCCTAGTTTAAGCCTTGGACCTCTAGGCCAGATACTTTATCCTTTCTTAAAGTAAGTATTCCATGTCCTTACTAGATTTTTAGCATTTAAAATTACCTTTGGGGTTCAGGGTTTGGAGTTTTTCAACTTTAAGTTTCAAGCATTCTCCCAGGATATGTGGGCAGAAAAAATGTACAAATACAAGCATAGCCTTGGGTTAAAGGTAATCAGCAGCAGGCTAAAGTCAGCTCTAACCTGTTTATGAGATAACTTTGCCAGATTTTCACCACGAGGATTTAAATGTCAGAAATCAGCAGTTGTTTCAAATACAGGTTGGACTTAAATTTTTAATAATGCAAAATAAACAACCATTTAAGCATAATTTTGGAAGGTAGAATATGATTATTGATCATGACAGTACACCAATGCATTACTCTACAAATATTGCTTGTGTTTATCAGCTGGTTGGTTGGTTATTGTTCTTCATACTTTAAGAAGACCAAAATGACATCACTTGGTGATTTCTTTGCATCATACATAAAATGAATTTAAGTAAAGCAGAGTTGTGCAAAGTCATTAGCCTCATTCTGTCATCCAGAGCCATCAAAGACCAGTGACAAGACAAAAAACAGAACGCCTAGTGATAACTCAAGACACATTGGATGACCTTGACTTCTTCCATGACCAATAAAGTTCTAAGAGTTCCACAGCACCTACTTCAACTACCTTTATGGTTCTTAGAATCATATACCTCTGCCCTTGCCTGTTATGGGAATTCTTCATCTGCCTATACTAGACACCCCCATAACTCACCAATGGGTTTGAAACCTGCCAGTTACCCTCAGTCTATTCAGTTCATTTACCAATACCACTTTTTCTAGGTGTGGCCACTGAACATGCTACTGTTTCTTGGAGCCACAGATGAGGCTTGAGTGAAAGATGGACCCCAAAAGTAGATAAGCAGCTTTGAAGAGGGCTCAGCAAGCCTTTCCAGCAGAAGTCCTAGTCATCCCTGCACACCCCATAAATAATGTAGTAAACATCAAAGGAAATGAAATCATGACTAGACTAGAGTCCTCAGGACTAAACAACAGCAACAGCAACAGCAACAGTCATTTATACAGTACATTAAAGTTTGGCAAGTATTTATCCATTATGTCATCAGAACTTCAAATTATCTAGTTCTCTCTTGACTTTATCATAGGTTGAAGTAGAGAGTCCAGAGCTCAGAGAATTTGTTGTTATATTCCTATAGAATATATTTTCTATATTATCACTTGGCCTTAAATAGTGGTTCCTCACTGTTCACTGATAAATATTATAACAGTTTCCTAGAACTATCTCCCCAGAAAAGTAACTCTCCTTGATTTCCACTAGAACAGCATCTCTCCCCCAAGATATATGGAAATCTCATCCCTGTGCTGACTAACTCAGCTTTTTTGATACTCAACACCTTCTCAATTGAGTTGCAGGTTTTTTTTTTTGTTTTTGGGGGGTTTTTTGCCAGCAGCACTGCTTGGTTTTGACTCTGAGACACAACATATCCTTCTGCCAGGTGGCTACTTTTTCTGTTTTCTTTTGTATATTGTCTTTCCCTATTAGACTATAAGCTCCATGAAGACAAGCATTGTTTTATTTTTTAAAACCCTTACATTCCATCTTAGAATTAATACTGTGCATTGGTTCAAGGGAAAAGAGTGGTAAGGAGTAGGCAATGGAGGTTAAGTGACTTGCCTAGCATGACATAGCTAGGAGGTTTCTGAGTCCATATTTGAATCCAGGACTTCCCATATCTAGGTCAGACTCTCAGTCCACTAGGCCACCTCACTGCCTCTGAGACTGTCTTTTTCTTATTTGTATCCCCAGCACCTAGTATATGTCTGACATAAAGTAGGGACTTAGTGACATTTGTTGAATTGACTTGTATATCACAATGATTAGAACATGAAGTGTGGGGAGAGAGGTATATATAGCCAGACTATAGACCAGCTTATTAGTTATGGTTTATTGATAACCTATTTCTTTTCTGCTGTTATTGTTGTCTTTATCCTTATTTCATTTTTCAGTGGTGACCTATACTTTGTGGCCCCATAGGGAGTTTCCTTGGCAAAAACCCTGGAGCACTTTGCCATTTATTTCTCCAGCTCATTTTACAAATGAAG
>NC_058135.1:252977945-252990098 GCF_016433145.1 Gracilinanus agilis
TTGATTTGCATTTCTCTAATTATTAGAGATTTAGAACACTTTCTCATGTGCTTATTGATACTTTTGATTTCTTTACCTGAAAATTGCCTATTGGTGTCTCTTGCCCATTTATCAATTGAGGAATGGTTTGATTTTTCATACAATTGTTTTAACTCCTTGTATATTTGAGGAATTAGACCCCTGTCAAAGTTTTTTGTTATAAAGATTTTTTCTCAATTTGTTGTTTCCCTTCTGATTTTGACTACGTTGTTTTTGTTTGTACAAGAGCTTTTTAGTTTAATATAATCAAAATCATTTATAATACGTTTTGTAATTTTCTCTAACTCTTGCTTGGTTTTAAAATCTTTTCTTTCCAAGAGATCTGACAAGTATACTATTCTGTACTCACTTAACTTATTTATATTTTCCCTCTTTATATTCAAGTCATTTACCCATTCAGAATTTGTCTTGTTGTAAGGTGCGAGATGTTGATCTAAGTCTAATCTCAACCATATTGTTTTCCAAATTTCCCAGCAATATTTGTCAAATAGTGTATTTTTGTCCCAAAAGTTGGGATCTTTGGGTTTATCATACACTGTCTTCCTGACGTCACTTACCCCAAGTCTATTTCACTGATCCTCCAGTCTGTCTCTTAACCAGTACCATACCGTTTTAATGACCACTACTTTATAGTATAGTTTAATATCTGGTACTGCTAGGCCACCTTCCTTCACATTTTTTTCATTATTTCCCTTGATATTCTTGACCTTTTGTTGTGCCAAATGAAATTTGTTATAGTTTTTTCTAATTCAATAAAGAAGTTTTTTGGTAGTTTGATAGGTATGGCACTAAATAGGTAAATTAATTTGGGTAGAATGGTCATTTTTATTATGTTAGCTCATCCTACCCATTAGCAATAGCTGGCTTTCCAATTGTTGAGATCCAGTTTTATTTGTTTGGAAAGTATTTTGTAGTTGTTTTCATATAATTGCTGTGTTTGTTTTGGTAGATAGATTCCTAAGTATTTTATATTGTCTAGGGTGATTTTAAATGGTGTTTCTCTTTCTACCTCTTGCTGCTCTAATGTGTTGGAAATATATAGAAACGGTGATGATTTATGTGCATTTATTTTGTATCCTGCAACTTTGCCAAAGTTGTTGATTATTTCTACAAGCTTCTTAGTTCATTCTCTAGGATTTTTAAAGTATACCATCATATCATCTGCAAAGAGTGATAGCTTAGTCTCCTCATTGCCTATTTTCATACCTTCAATTTCTTTTTCTTCTCTAATTGCAACTGCTACTGTTTCTAGTACTATGTTGAATAATAGAGGTGATAATGGACATCTTTGTTTCACTCCTGATCTTATTGGGAAGGTTTCTAATTTATCGGCATTGCATATGATGCTTGTTGATGGATTTAGGTATATACTGTTTATTATTTTAGGAAAGGTCCTTCTATTCCTATACTTTCCAGGGTTTTCAATAGGAATGAATGCTGTATTTTGTCAAATGCTTTTTCAGCATCTATTGAGATAATCATGTGATTTTTGCTTGTTAGAATTTGCATATGGTCAATTATGTGGATGGTTTTCCTAATGTTGAACCATTCTTGCATTCCTGGTATTAATCCCACCTGATCATGGTGGATGATCCTCTTGATCACTTGCTGGAGTCTCTTTGCTAGTATTCTATTTAAGATTTTTGCATCTATGTTCATTAGGGAGATTGGTCTGTAGTTTTCTTTCTCTGTTTTTGATCTCCCTGGCTTTGGAATCAGTATCATATTTGTGTCATTAAAGGAATTTGGTAGGACTCCTTCTTTGCTCATCATATCAAATAATTTGTATAGTATTGGGATTAGTTGCTCTTTGAATGTCTGATAGATTTCACTTGTGAATCCATCAGGCCCTGGAGATTTTTTCTTAGGGAGCTCTTTGATGGCTTGTTCAATTTCTTTTTCTGATATGGGGTTATTTAGGTATTCTATTTCTTCTGCTGTAAATCTAGGAAATTTATATTTTTGTAAATATTCATCCATATCTCCTAAATTGTTATATTTATTGACATATAATTGGCGAAATCGTTCTGAATGATTGCCTTAATTTCCTCTTCACTAGAGGTGAGGTCTCCCTTTTCATCTTTGATACTGTCAATTTGGTTTTCTTCTTTCCTATTTTTTATTAGATTGAGCAGTACTTTGTGTATTTTATCTGTTTTTTCAAAATACCAGCTTCTAGTCTTATTTATTAATTCAATAGTTCTTTTACTTTCAATTTTATTAATTTCTCCCTTGATTTTTAGTATTTCTAATTTAGTTTTCATCTGGGGATTTTTAATTTGCTCACTTTCTAGTTTTTTGAGTTGCATGACCAATTCATTAATCTCTGCCCTCCCTAATTTGTTAATATATGCATTTAAGGATATAAATTTCCCCCTGAGTACTGCCTTGGCTGCATCCCACAGAGTTTGGTAGGATGTCTCATCATTGTCATTCTCTTCAATGAAATTGTTGATTGTTTCTATGATTTCTTCTTTGACTAGCTGGTTTTGGAGAATCATATTATTTATTTTCCAATTAGTTTTTGATTCACCTGTCCAGGTGACCTTACTAATTATTATTTTTATTGCATTATGATCTCAGAAGGTTACATTTATTATATCAGCTCTTTTGCATTTGTTTGCAGTGTTTCTATGCCCTATTACATGGTCAGTCTTTGTGAATATACCATGTGCAGTTGAAAAGAAGGCGTATTTCTTTTTATCCCTATTTATTTTTCTCCACATATCAATTAAATCTGATTTTTCTATGACTTCATTCACTTCTCTTACCTCTTTCTTATTTATTTTTTGGTTTGATTTATCTAGATCTGATAGAGGAATATTTAGATCTCCCACTAGTATGGTTTTACTATCTATTTCCTTCTTGAGCTCTGACGGTTTCTCCTTTATGAATCTGGATGCTATGCCACTTAGTGTGTACATATTGAGCAGTGTTATTTCCTCATTATTTATACTACATTTAATCAGAATGTAATGACCTTCCTTGTCTTTTTTAATCATATCTATTTTTACTTTGGCTTTGTCAGAAATTATAATAGCCATGCATGCCTTCTTTTTCTTATTTGATGCCCAAAAGATTTTGCTCAAGCCCTTAACCTTAAACTTGTGTATGTCCACCCTCCTCATATGTGTTTTTTGTAGACAACATATGGTAGGATTTTGGTTTCTAATCCACTCTGCTATTTGCTTCCATTTTATGAGCGAGTTCATCCCATTCACATTCAGAGTTATAATTATCAGTTGTGCATTCCCTGACATTTTTGTATCCTCCCCTAGTCCTGCCTCTTCTTCTTACACTATTTCCTTTTAAACCAGTGGTTTGCTTTAAGCCTGTATCCTTTATCCCCTCCCTTGATTAACTTCTCTTTTTACCCCCTCCCTTATTATTCCCCTCTTTTTATTTTTAAAGGCCTAATGAATTCCCTCCCCCTTCTTCTCCCCTCCCTTTTTTGACCTCCCCGCTCCCCTGCTCCACTTGGTTTATCCCTTCTGACTTTCTCAGTAGGGTTAGATAGAGTTTTATATCCCAATGGATAATATAGCTACTCTTCCCTCTCAGGGTTGATTACACTGAGAGTAAGATTTAAATATTACCTCTTAATGCTCTCTTCCTCTCCTTCTTATAATAGTATTTGCCCCTACCCTTCTCATGCCCTCTTTGTGTGTAATAGAACATCCTATTTTTCTTATTCACTTAAGTTTCTCTTGGTGTCCCCTACTGTTCATTCCCCCTTTCTCTCACCCCCCCATATCATCTTAGACCATTTAGTATTCCACCCTTTCCCTATGAATTATTCTTCTGCTTACTATAATAGTGAATACTATAATAGTGAATAGAATTCACTACAGAGAATTATACAGAGCATTTCTCCACATAGGAATACAGATAATTAAATCTTATTTAAGCCCTTAAAGAGGCAAATTTTAAAATTACGAGTTTTCTTTCTTTTCCCTCTGTTTCTTATTTACCTTTTCATGTTTCTCTTGATTTTTGTGGTTGGAATTCAAACTTTCCATTTAGTCCTGGTCTTTTCTGTGCAAATACTTGGAAATCTTCAATTTTGTTGAATGCCCATACTTTCCCCTGGAAGTATATAGTCAGTTTTGATGGGTAGTTGATCAGTGGTTGAAGGCCCAGTTCTCTTGCCTTTCTGAATATCATATTCCAAGCCTTTAGATCTTAGGGTGGAGGCTGCCAGATCCTGTGTGATCCTGATTGGTAATCCTTGATATTTGAATTGTCTCTTTCTGGCTTCTTGTAAGATTTTTTCTTTGACTTGGAAGCTCTTGAATTTCGCTATTATATTCCTGGGGGTTGTCTTTTCTGGGTCTAGTGTGATCTATGGATCCTTTCAATGTCTATATTGCCCTCTTGTTTTAGAACTTCAGGGCAATTTTGCTAAATAATTTCATTTAGTGTGAAGTCCAAATTTCTATTAATTTCTGCTTTTTCAAGAAGACCAATGATTCTCAGATTGTCTCTTCTAGCCCTGTTTTCTTGATCTGTTAATTTCTCATTGAGATATTTCATGTTTCCTTCAATTTTATCAGTCTTTTGACTTTGTTTTATTTGTTCTTACTGTCTTGAGAGATCATTAGCTACTAATTGCTCAATTCTAGCCTTTAGGGACTGTTTTTTGGCTATAATCTTTTGGTTTTCCTTTTCAATCTGGTCATTTCTGGTCTTCAGTTGACTTGCCTCTCTTTCTAATTGTGAAATTCTGCCTTTTAAACTGTTATTTTCTTGCCAGATCTCTTCCATCTTTCTCATCATCTCAGATTTGAACTCTTCAATAACTTGTCATCTGTTTTCATTATTTTGGGAAGGTTTGGATGTGATTACTTGTTTGTTCTCCTTTGCTGTTTGCTCTGCTGTCTGGACTTTCTCTGTCTAAAAGTTGTCCAGTGTTTCAGATATCTTCTTGATGCTCTTTCTCTTTTGGGGTTCTTGAGAATGGCTTGCCATTGTTAGCCCTGCTCCCTCTCAGGTTTTTCCTCTCACCCAGAGTCTGTTTGAGCTCTCTAGGCTCTTGACGTCTCAGATCTCATTGTTCTTAGGGTCAAGCCTCCTGGTGGCCCCCTTGTTTGTTCCTCTGTCTGAGGCTCCTTTAATAGATTCACGGAGCTGTTTCCACAGTTGTGCACCCCTCTGCACTGGGTCCTCACTCAAGGTCCACTCCTGTGCTCAGGATCCGAGTCCGACCCTGCGCTCAGGATCCATGGACTCAAGAGCCTGCACTTGCGCCTGCACTCAGGTTCAAAATCCGCGCGGGTTCTTTAGCCTCTTGGTGTCTTAAGTATTGCTGCTTTCAGGAACAGGTCCTAGTGATCCCAGGTAGCTGCCAAGGACTTAATGGGTGCCCCAAACTTGCTCTAGCTTTTGTGCACTGGCTTTGGCACTGTAGGTGGTCTGGGGTGGGGGAGGGTGTTGCTCAACTTGAGTTTTAGAGAGAGATATTTTACCCCCTTATACCTTGGAAATGCCCCAATTCCACGTACCTTCAATGCTGGGCCCTGTTGTGGATTCCCTTCGTTGCTCTGGATTTGTTTTTATGTCTTCTTGAGGAGTCCTTTATGTTTCAGTTAGGAGAGGTTAAGCAGCTGCTTTTTACTCAGCCTCCATCTTAACCAGGAAGTCCTTTCATTTTTAATGCTATATATTTTATTTTACCTTTTGAAAACATTATTCTGAAAAGTACATAGGTGTCAACAGTCAGAGAGAGGTCTATCACACTCATGCATTAAGAAGCTTTGATCTAGAGGAAAGAAGGTTTGATCCCATTCAGCTCAGTCACTGTATTCACGGGAGGTGGGGCATAGTCACAGATGTAGTTCAGTCATTTTTTCAGGCATTTCAGAAAATGAGTGTTAATGTGGTAGTGAGGTGTTAATACCTAATGATTTCTTAAGTATGGTTGCCATCTGACTGAAATAATACCATTGATAGGGTACTAATTGGCCACATGTTTGGAGGCTTTAAATAGAAAAGTCCTAGAGAAAGACTGAAGTTTGATTTTGTTAGTTCAGATGAATATAGACAGGAGCTACCTGTGGAGAAGACCCCTTTATAGAGCCAGGGAGATTAAGGAGTTTTTTATTGCTCTTCCTACAAAGATCAATGTTCACCCAGAAGGAGATATATTCCATCTAGGTGATAGAAAATCCATTCCACTCAATTCAGGATTCAGCTGAGGAAGCCACAATGATTCACTTTCCAAATTGAGAAGGTTACAAAGAAACTTGCAATAGGAGATAGAAACAATTTTATGGTACAGGACCTTTCATAGTAAAGAGAGCTGGTTGTGAACTAAAGAAAGAGTTTTACCTATAGAGTCAACTTGTGGAGAGTATTAGACTGTGGTAGCCCAAATAAACAATTCATAAAGTTGAGATACTTTGTCCAGAAAGGAGTTTAATGTGGATTCAGTCAGAAGAAAAAGGACCCAAAGACCCAGAAATACCAGATTAATAGGAATCTTTTGCCAATGTATCCCCTGTACATGTGCCACACAATTGTTGAACTATTAGTTTGAGCTCACACTTCCCAACAATGCTATAGGTAAAATGTATGGGAGGGGCTTTAATTAATATTCTTACTTTGCTATTTTAGTAAATGCCCTTTTTCATGAGATAATTATATCTATCAATAGATGGACAATTGGAAAAATATTGTTGAAGGTGTTATAATGAATTTCTGGGACAAGATGGACACCACTTTGAGGTGCCGTGAGCCAGGGCCAAAAGTCAGTTGGAGCCAACCCTATAAATACCCATCATGCATAGCATAAGACAGCTCATTCTGGAGTAATCTTGGGGTGGGGGAGGTTCAAGAGAGGGAGGGTAGACCCTCTATCTGTAATTCAACTTCCTTGCCTGAGAGACCTAGAGAGCTATTATATCTACCATCAACAGAGCTGAGAGAGAGCAGTACCAGTCATTCAAGAAGATCATCAACAGCCTTCCCTGTTCTTTGGCTTGGCTCTGGCCAAGTCAAGCCAGAGTTAGTGAGGGGATGAAGAATCTCCAGCCCCTACCTGATCCAGCAACCTCTGTAGCTTTGATTATCTCCTTAGATAACTAATAATAGCATTCCCAGATCCTCTGTCCTTTCCCTTGTTCCTAACCCTGTTAAGTCAGAATTAAATACAGTTGTTTGATACCAAATCAAAGACTAAAGTACCTTTCCTGAGTGGTGAATATATCTGAAGCCATTAGGAAGGGGAAGATAATCATGTAGTCAGCCTCATAGCATTATCCAATTAGTGCATTAATAGCCCATATCAACATTCAAACCAAACCCAGGTTGAGCAACTAGAGAAGTTGACAACACACACAACTTTTCAGTGGTTCCCTGCCTGGGTAACTGTTGAAAGGAGACAGCTTGGCAGGCTCAGTCCAGCAGAGCCTGTCAGGTGGGAGAGTCATAGCCCTTCTATTAGTAGCACTCACACAGAGGTCAGTGTGTATGTGTGTGTGTGTCCTCTCACCCCATTTTCTTTTACCAAAGGTAAGTGAGCTATATTGATAGGAGGGGCTAATCACAGAATACACAGTAGATAACAAGAGTGGTAGACCTCACCCATAAATGTGAAAGCAATTTGGGAGAATAGCAGAGAAGGGATACTATATTATTATGTATGTAGCCTAGGACCCCCTCCTTTGTGGACCTTTTAAAATATGCCCTATGTTAAAGGCAGTTGGAGCCCCCACCTAAAGTTCCTTTTACTAGATGAACCAGTAGAGAAATCTCTTAAAAGAAAATAACATTTAAGTATAGAAAAATTAATAATAAAGAACTCATTTTCTCTACCCCCCCCTACATTCCTCTTGTAAATATTACCCCACAAACAAACTTGATATGATCAAAAGAGATATAGAGAGAAGAGGGAGCGCTATAAAGAAAATTGGCCATAACTTCATATTTTTGAAGGTAGGCAATATTGCCTTTGGGAAAGGGGTGGAGGTATGGATCCCTTCTCAGAATAAGGTCTTGAAATGTATAAATATTCATAGGATTATAGAAGAAACTAGTTATATTGAAATTCAGTTAACAAAATATATTTGAAAATTTCAGTCATCCAGTTAAGAATCCAGTTAAGAATCCAGGGTTCAGCAAGGTTATTAACCTAAGGGGAGTATATAACAATCAAACAATGGATTTAAGCCCCCTACACACACCCCTCAACACACACACACACACACACACACACACACACACACACACACACACCCCAAATCTCTCCAATCAGTTCTATCCAGTAATTCAATGTGTGTCCTGGGGAAATTCAATTAGTTATTTTGTCTGTTCTTAAGTGACCCCGAATACCCAACTGTTTTCTACACATCAAAGAAGGTAGGAAAGGGGGAGGAGGGAGACATAATTAACTAAGATCCTTGATCTATGTTCCTAATTTTCACTTGGAAGACTAAACACACTCCTAGATAATGTTTCCCACAAAGAAGTTCAGAGAAAGAACAGAGGGTCCTATCACCTATTAATAAAGTTTCAAAGACAGCATCTAATATTCGTTGGACACATAACCTTGACTGACAATCCCATCATCCTGTAGTACCAATGGTACTTATCTCTAGTTTTGACTCCTGGAAGCTTCTCCAATATGGAACATGGTCTCCCCCATTTCCTGCAGGCTATCTAAGAGAAACCAGCAGTCAGTATATAGAAACCAGTAGGGAATAGGTTATTCCCTATTCTCTTCCTTTTTTCAAAGGCTCTTTTGTGAGTGGCAGTCTTGATGTGGCTAACACAGACCTGCTACTTGAGAGGTTAAAAGGTAGGATCTAATGAGGAAGAAATTATTTATAGCATTGCCTTTGGCACGATAAAATTCCAGGAAATTTTTGAATTAAGCTTTATGACTTCATAGGAAAAAATAACCTGCTCCCAAAGTGTTTTTCTCTCCTTTTTAGTGAAAATCTAACTAGGTGACTTTTTAAAATAGAACGATGTGGAGGCCAAGCAATTCAACTGGTTCTTCATATTTGGTTATATCAAGTCTATCTATTTCAGGAGGCAGAATAACAATATCCGTTCTACTGAAAAGATGGGCAAAACATACTTGTATTTGTTGAAAATCTTGCTGTCAGAATAACTAGGCTTATATCTCCCTGCCCCTTTTTAATTAAATTTACTTAAGCCTTTTGTTTTCTGCCTACAGTAGAAGATAGCATTTAGCCTTTGACTGTGAATTGGATCGAGGATATAAGGTAAGAGTGGTAGTAGACACCTAGATCATACAGTGGTTAGAGTACAGGGCCTGGAGTCAAGAAAATTCATTATCCTGAGTTCAAATCTTGCCTCAGATGCTTACCTTGGTCAAGTTGCTTAACCTTGTTTGCTTCAGTTTTCTCATCTGTGAAATGAGCAGAGAAGGAAATGGCAAACCATTCCAATGTCTTTGCTAAGAAAATCCCAAGTGCCGTCACAGAGTCATACATGATTGAAAAATATGACCAAACGACAAATGAGAGTGGGAGCTATTTTTTTTAAATAAACATTTCATTGTTAAAAGCTAAAGTGTTGCTGTGGCAGAATCTCTTTGGAACTTGAATTTGTCTAGACTGTAACTTGAGTCATAATAGGAACTGGTTTCCTAAATTTTTCCATTAATCTCTGAATTGTGACTTATCCAATAGGCTTCTCCTTCTTGGGTTCTGACCATATTTTTTACCTTATGCTAGGTAAGAGCAGGAAGAGTAAGAAAAGTTTAATTGAGTTGATTTTACTACTAAACATCTCTGTTATTCATACACTCAGAGGTTTCAGGGCAATCAAAAGTAGTGTGCTATCAACAGAGAAAGAGAAGGCAGAGGAGAAGGAAGAGGAGAAGGAAGAGGAGGAGGAGGAGGAGGAGGAGGAGGAGGAGGAGAAGGAACACAAGGTTCTATATTCCAAGTTAAAATCAAAATGGATACATGGTTTAAAAATAAAGGATAATGTAGTAAACAAATTAGGGAAACACAGGCTTCCGGGTTAAGATGGCGGCAGAGTAAGAAGCAGCTCTTAACCTCTCCTGACCGAAACATACAAAACTCCTCAAGGGGACATAAAAACAAGTCCAGACGAACGGAGGAACCCCACAACAGGGCACAGCGTGGAAGGTACGTGGAATCGAGACATTTCCAGGCTAAAAAGGGCTCTCACTCACTCAATCGCGAGCTGAGCAACCGCCCCACCCCCACCCCCTCCACACTCACCTATAGCTCCGAACCCAGCTAAAAAGAAATAGAGCAAGTTTGGGGCACCCATCGAGTCATCAGCAGCTCCGGGACCTGTTCCTGACAGCAGCAAGACTTAGGACCCCATTAAGTCAAAAAAAGCACGCGAAATCTGAGCGCGCGCGCCGGAGCAGGACGCTGGGCGCGCAGAGTGCCTGCTGAGTAGAGGCGTGGGTGGAGGCAGAATTAAGCCTAAGTGGGGAACCAGTGCAGACGTGTATACGACTGTGGAAGCAGCGCCCTGAGACTTGTAAAGAAACCTCCAGCAGAGGATCAAGCAAGAGGGCCCACCAGGGGGCTTGACCTTGGAAAAAACCAGAATTCAGACCTCAGGAGCCAATAGATTGGGAACAGACACTGAGCCCGAGGATAAAGCTGAGAAGCTGCTGGGCTAATGATGGCTACTCAGCATCAGCATCAGGAGGTTCAGAAGAGAAAGAATAATAACAAAAAGAAGAAGTCTTTAACACTCGACAGCTTTTACACAGAGAAAATCCAGACAACCGAGCAAACAGAGGAGGAGAACAAACAAGCATCCGGACCCTCCTCAAATAAGGAAAACTCCTCACAAGTTATGGAAGAGTTCAAAACTGAGATTCTGAGGAAAATGGAAGAGATCTGGCAAGAAAATAACAGTTTAAAAGGTAGAATCTTGCAATTGGAAAGTGAGGCTCAGAAATCAAATGAACTGATAAGCAAATTGAACACCAGAAATGACAAGATTGAAAAGGAATACCAAAAGATTATAGCCGAAAACCAAAAAATTATAGCCGATAACCAGTCCCTAAAGGCTAGAGTCGAGCAATTAGAAACCAATGATCTCTCAAGACAACAAGAACAAATAAAACAAAGTCAAAAGACTGAAAAAATAGAAGGAAATATGAAATATCTGAATGAGAGAGTGACAGACCAAGAAAACCAGTCTAGAAGACACAATTTGAGAATAATTGGTCTTCCAGAAAACCCAGAAATTAATAGAAACCTGGACTCCGTACTAAAAGAAATTATTCAGCAAAATTGCCCTGAAGTCCTACAACAAGAGGGCAATATAGACATCGAAAGGATCCATAGAACACCCACCATATTCGACCCAGAGAAGAAATCGGTTAGAAATATTATTGCCAAATTCAAAAGCTTTCAAGCAAAAGAAAAAATCTTACAAGAAGCCAGAAAGAGACAATTCAAATATCAAGGAGCACCAATCAGGATCACACAGGATCTGGCAGCCTCCACACTAAAAGACCGTAAGGCTTGGAATACAATATTCAGAAAGGCAAGAGAGCTGGGCCTGCAACCACGGATCAACTACCCATCAAAATTGACTATATATTTCCAGGGGAAAGTATGGGCATTCAACAAAATTGAAGAATTCCAGGTATTTGCACAGAAAAGACCAGGGCTGAATGGAAAGTTTGATATCGAACCACAAAAATCGAGAGAAACCTGAAAAGGTAAATAAGTTACAGAGGGAAAAGAAAGAAAACTTGTAATTTTTAAATTTGCCTTTTTAAGGGCCTCAGTGAGATCTAATTATCTGTATTCCTATGTAGAGAAATGTTATGTTTAATTCTCTGTAGTGAACTCTATTCACTATTATAATATTCACTATTATAGTAATCAGAAGAATAATTCACAGGGTGAGGGTGGAACACTAAATAATCTAAGATGGCATGGGGGATGGGAAAGAGGGGGTAAATAGCAGGGGATACCAAGAGAAACTTGAGCGAATAAGAAAATAGAATATTTTATTACACACAAAGAGGGCATGGAAGGGAGAGGGGACAAATACTATTATAAGAAGGAGAGGAAGAGAGCATTAAGAGGTAATAATCAAACCTTACTCTTAGTGTAATCAACCCGGAGAGGGAAGAGTAGT